>NC_143557.1:120170000-120470000 GCF_054136105.1 Typopeltis vanoorti | reverse complement strand
TTGTCAAGCCCTCCAGTAAAAAATAAGGTATATGGAGATGTTAATGAACCCAACTCATTATTTAAGTGTCTTATCTTTTTTAAGGACAGTCTTGAAACAAACCCAAAACAAAACTTGTAGAGCTGGTATATACTTTGACTAACAACAGACCATCTAATTTGTCCTCACGCATCAGCATTCAACAGTGATGCTAGTTTCATATAGAAGTTACTAGGCCACACTCAACAACAATTAGGCATAACAGAATCCATTTATATCTGATATCATCCCACTCTCTGTATTCATTCAGCAGACTTTGTTTTTTACAGCCTCTATTTCCCAGAAATGAAATTTTACCTCATTAGTGGGAGAAGTCAAGTGACTACAACAGATTCCATTTAAGAGATCAGAAAAAAATGCAACTTGCAGAATGTTTGGGAATCCTGTACTTTCACTAGAAAAAAATGTGAGAGTGCCACAAATTCTTATTTTGAAAGATTATGTCATCGTAAAAGAAGACAAATTATATTGACATAGCAAAAAAAAAAAAAAAAATCGGTCTATGAGCTTCTTGAAGGCTTTGTTATACTATACTATAAAAGGTTACCTAAATATTTCTGACGAAAGGAGGTGTTTTTTTTTTTTTCTTCACAAAAGGATCACTTTTCAAAGTTTAATTTTTCTCCTGGAGACAGTGCTAAGGTGACATAATGATTTGATCCCTTGTGCACATGATGATTGATCTATCTATATTTTGTTCAGATGCAAGATGAAACGAAGTTAAAACTGGATGGAAATCATGTCAACCTCCTCATTTAACTTTGACGCATGATATAGATACACAGAGTAGGCTAAACACTGCTGGATGGAAATTGTTTCAGTTCTCTGCTTAAACTTTGACGTATAGTGTGAATATGCTGTATAGTGTCAATACTATAAGTAGAAACAGAGGTGCTGTTTGGATGGAAATATTTTTTATTAATATGTGATAAGTGGACAGATTACTCTTTTAAAAATATTAGTTTGGGCTTATGACATTTGACATAATTAAAATTTAAACAATTACATTCACTTTTAGGACATTTATGTTCCATTCTACTCAGTTTTGTCTTTCTTGTATATTCCAGAGCATCTTTCTTGAATTTCAATTATAAGGACAATATTAGAAATCATTACATATAAATGTAGTAGCCTAATAAATGGCAGGAAGATATCAACAAATTGGGTATTTTTATTTATTGCTCACACAATGACTTTTGCTATAAAATAATCTGGAATGTGCCATTTATAAAAGTTAAATTATAACAATGCATTTAAAGGCATGTAACATTAGACTCTTACATTTATAAATTACCTAAGAAGGAATTTTAGTAGCATTTTCAATTTTTAATACATTTTGCTCTTTCTTAATACATTAATACTCATAAGCTTTGCACACTTTGGATATCAATGCAAGTGTTGACAGCATTAATATCCAATGCTGTCAAACTATTTCATTATAATACAAACTATTATAATGAAAATGATTTCTTAGCAATGGTTTTTATCATGTGGATTACCCTCAACATACTAATAACCACAGCTAGGTCTTTAAAAACCTAGAGAACTTTAAATTAATCTGCAGTGAGCATATTAATAATGTCTCATATAGATTTGTAATGCATTATTTGGTAATATATGTTAAAAATACTGACATCCCAAGTTGTATACATGTTAGCTCCTGGCAGCGCCATTTGTCACATCATTAATATATATTTTTTCATATGGCTTTTGTTCTGTGAAATGATTTTCACAATTAAACATAAATGATTATTGAAGAGTTTTAATTTATCATATATGCCCAAAATATATAGACACTCACAGAAGAAAGTATTAAGATGATGTACTCATTCAGTTAAGGATGTACTGTTTTCATTCACATTTTAAATAAATAAAATGTTTTATTTTAACAGTATTTCTTTTAGTTATAAAGATGAACATAAAATTAATTATTAATTACCCTCCCAATAAAAAATGGCTATATGAGCAAATGTACCTGGCTGCAAAAAAGTAATAAAGAAGTTGAGAAATATTTCCTCTCTCCCCCCCCCCACATAAATGAACACGAACATGATATAAAAGACCTAAATCCATTAAAAATACATAATTCTTAATCATCTTAAATCACTAATTCTTAAATATACAAGTATACAAAACACTTAAATGTATGATAAGATTACAATCTTTTGTAGGTGACCAATAAAAGGTTTCTTTTTGTTGGTTTTGCAAGACCAGCACATAAAAAAAACTTACACAGAATGATATATGTTTTTAATTTTTCATAAAAGATATTCCTTTTAAAATTGCAAACTAAGAAACTTTGATTGGAAGACAAATAAACAATTTTTTCTCACATTGTTGTTGGCTACTAATTTTGTTGACCTAATACAAGTATAAAAGCTTTGCTTTTCTGGGTGCTCAACATTTTGGTAATGGAACATGAATTATATTCAGTTACGGTGTCCTTAAGATGCATTAATAATGTGTTGGTCTTGTGTAATTCTGCTAATGATCTATTCTAGAAATGCATTATTTCTAAACTGTGCTTTTACTCCATCTGCTTTATTTTCACAACATAATTATGTATATAGCTAATTAAATTACCTATAATTTTTATTAATATCAAACAGGATTAATAATAACAAAATATTAGATGACTAAAAATGATTTCTTCCTACATTTTTTACTATGTGGGGAAGCAGTGTCCCAGAAAAGAAAGATAACCAGTAGTGTGCTTCACAGTTCTGTTCTTGGAGCTCTACTGTTCAATTTACTTGTTAATGATATTTCATGTGGACCATCGTGCTCAAAATTAGTCATCTAGTTTCCGTTGTGATTAGAAAACCAGAGGCAAGTGACTGGACTGAGGCAGGTTCAGGACTGAAATGTTGGTTGTGGTGAGAGGGTTGAGGAAATGAAAATCTGCAGAATTTAGTAGGTAGATAGAAAAGTGGTGACATGATAGAGAAGAAACTAAAGTGGCCAGGATGGGGGGGATTTTACCTGATTATTACAAAAGGATTATACACAGATTGGGGGGGGGGGGGCATGGAAGTTGTGTAAAGGTATGATTGAAGAGGGAAATGAGGAGGAATAGATTTCTGACATAGAGGATAGTGGAATATATTGCTTACATGTTGTGAATGCTAGGATGAATGCTCTTAAGCTTCGACATAACTGACATTACTCACTGAGTGAGGCTCCCACATCGAGTCTGCTATTCCATGGAGATTCATTATAATAGTAATATAATTTATGTATAACAAGAGAGGAAAATTCATGATTACTAGTGATTTGATTATTTACGATATTTTTCAAATACAGCCCTTTGAATACGGAATGATTTTTAATAACCACATAATGCACAGTGGAAATTTTACTGTAAAAAAATTCCTTATATTTCCAGGTGTTTTTTTGGTGGTTGTCTTTGTCTGCTCATAATAAGGATTATCATATAGTTGCATAAATTTATGCAAATATGTTAATCAGTTTGATATATAGAGTGGCAATGGCAAAACCCAGCTTATCCAATAAGATGCAAGAATTACATTCTGCATATGGGTATTGGTAAAGTTATTTCAACATTAGAGATGATGGTGAACTTTTTCTAGCTGGTGTTCCAAAACTACAAAAATAATTTTCCTTGGTGATGAACCAGAATGTCTGTGGGGATCTACTTTTTATGAAAGGCAGAAACATTCACACATGAAAACATATAATCCACTCAACTACTATTGTGTTTATAGGTTTATATCCTTTAGTAGATGAGATTATCATTAAAAATAAATTAAAATAAAACATGTTTTGACATAGCTAGGATAACCCCTTATCCAACCCATTTTGTTTTGTGGACATATATTAATAAAACTTATTTCATTAAAATTAATGATAATTAATTTACATTTTATATATTTTAAAATGGAGACATATAAACTGGTCAGGAGTTGTTATCAGGTAGACATGGAAGAGATTTTTCATACAATTGGAGAGGGAAGTAGAACAAGAGGCCATTGCTGGAAACTGTATAAGGAGGGTGTGAGCAAAGGAGTGAGAAGCAGGTTCTTTGCATGGAGGGTGGTTGGTGAGTGGAATGCATTGCCTGAGTGTGTTGTGGATGCGGACACGTTGAATCAGTTTAAGACGCGGTTGGATGAGCATTGAATGTAATAGTGAGTACCTCCCATGATGAGTCTCTGACTCCATGGAGGTTGGGTGTTGATAATAATAATAATAATAATAATAATATAAATGAAAAATAAGGTAGCTAATTTGAAAAATACAAAAAAAAAAGTCCCCTAAAAATATTGACATACTTGATACACTTTGCCAAACTTATTTGATACAATATTAATTAGAGTATAGCACAATTTCAAATAGATAATTTTAGAATAGAGGCTTTTTTTATGTATTTTGGTGAAGTGATGTGTTAATAAATGTAGTTTATGTGGAACTAGTACCACTAGTTTGTCATCATTGCTCTGGAGTATACAAGTATGGAAATGATCTGAGACCATCACACAAAGGTGTGTTTCATAATAGTAATGTCATTCATTAATAATAAACAATAAGTTATTTGAGATATAATATTTCATATTTTGAATCCTTTTTTAGTAGAAAACAATAAATAGCAGATTTTGTTGTTAAATTATGTTAAATGTTGTTTAATAACAAAATTCCATTTTGTTATTAAAATTGGTCCCATATACAAATTTCAATAAAACTCATCCAGTAGCAAGAGCATATGGACAGACAGGTGGCCAAAACAAATCTTGGTAGGGCAGGGGGGGGGAGTATCCCAGAGTAAAAAAAAAAGCTAATGGCAATATGCTGAGGTTTTTCCATTCCTGGTCCACTGATATTCAGTTTATTTACCAATGATATTTCATGTGAATTAAGGGGATATGCAGTTGTTTGCTAATGATGTCAAGTTGGAGAGAGTTATAATGAGCATTGCTGGTATCAGATCTCTTTAGGAAGATTCAAATAGATTTTGGTGGGCGGTAGATGCCATTGGTGTAGATGCTGATGGTAGTTGCAGTTCATTGTAGTTGGTGGATTGAGTAGTGGAGAGAGAGAGAGGTGCCCTCTCTCGATGAGTCTTTGGACACCTGGAGGTGTAATATAATAATAAATAGATTTTAGCTTGGATGAATGAGTGGGATTGCTATTTTGATGTTAAGAAGTGCAAGGTTGCATGAACTGCAAAGGCCATACTGCACTATTACAATGGTTACAATAATATACAAGGTAATATTGAAGTGTAAAAGTGTAGGGCTATGGCCTGTAATGGTGATATTAGTGCTCTAGGAGATGAATGAGATTTGGGATCTTGGAGTGATAGTCAACAGAGGTTATTCCTGTATAAAGGCATGGTGAAGCAAGTGAGCAGCCAATTTTTGATATGGTGTGATGGATAAGTGGAATATGCCATGGATATTTGGAATTACCTTTAGGTGGGAGATGAATTTCATCATCATGCACAAAACCACTGCCTTGCTTATTGGAGGCCTGAAGTGGCTTGAAAAAGTTCCACATTTAGTTTCTAGAACAGAGTTTACAGAATATGAAAAAATAACTAAAAACATACCAAATACATATATGTAAATTAAATAAAGATTAAAAAAAACTTTTCATTCATAGTACTAATGTGCTACAGGTTTATAACCTATTGTTACTGGAAGTCACACACATGTACATATATTAAAAAATTGCAGCCAATAAGAATAAAAAAGTACAGAAGAGCATTTGAGGCTGCATGATATAAGATTGAGATCAAAAGGACAAAATATATGGTCTATTGTTGTTATAAAGCTGAAAGTGCAAAGAAAAATGTTGATGGCATGCATTGGCAAAGTATCTCAATAAGCAGAAAGCAAGGTGTCACATTATTATTATGTGACATCTCCAAGGAGTCTGAGGACTCATTATGGGAGGGCACTCTACTCCAACCAGCTATGCACATCTAACCGTCTCTCCAACCACTTCATTCTACCCACAACTACCATCAACGCCATCTACTGGCCATCACTACCAACAACAGTATTTTTTTGTCTGTAAATTGCATGAGTTCTTAGAAGAAGGATTAAATTAGAAGGAATAAAATCATGCAATCTTAACCTGAGAGATGACTAAGCACGTGGAATATTCAGATGAGAAAGGCATTTGTGAAACTACTGAGCAGCTGATTATGACAAATTCAAAAAGGAGCATATCTACAAGAGGTCTTAGCAGTGGGTGAGGGAAGAAGACATATCGTACAGCATATCTAGCTTTGGAAGGATAAATCAAATGAGAGCTAAATGGATGGTGCTTCTCATCTATTTATATAGCTGAAAGCACTAAATGTCCATTAAGCAGAAGCCACATAAAAATGTTGTAAAGGAATATAAGAAGAAACATGATAAAAAAAAAAAAACTCGTTGATCAGCATGGTAAAGAAGACAAAATCAGATTTATGTAGTGAATAAAAATAAGAATGGTTATGGAAAGATAACTTTAATGAATGCAGGCAATAGAAAGTTCACAGAAGCAGAAAAAAATAGCTGAATTTCTGAGCCATCAGTTTATAAGAATGAATTATCCAGTGGAGGTAATTCATTCAAATATAATGAATATTATATTTGAATATAATGAAATAATATTCAAAACTTATAGTATACAAATATTATCCACCTTTATTTTTAGTCATAAAGTTTGTATAAGGCTTTGATCAGGCCACATATGGATTACTGTGCACAGATTTTGTCACCTGGTTTTCAAAAAGATGAAGATGTATTGGAAAAGGTTCAGAGACAATTGACTAAGGTGGTTTCTGGTCTCTGGAATGTTGAGTATGAAGACAGATTGACAAAATGCAATTTGCAGAAATTAGTAGATAGAAAGAGGAGAGGGGATATTATCAAGACATATAAGCGGTTAAGAGATTATTACCAGATTAATGTCAGGGAGGTTTTGAACAGAATGGATGAAGATAGGAAAAGGTCATCCCTGGAAGCTGTATAAGGAGAGTGTGAGCAAGGGAGTGAGGAGTAGATTTTTTGCATGGAGCACTCTCCATGCAAAAAAATGTGAGTGATTGGAATGCATTACCCGAGATTGTGGCGAGTGCAGAGACAGTGAATATGTTTAAGGCGTAGTATGATAAACTGTGTGTATAACAATGGACCTCCCATGATGAGTCTTTCACTCCATAGAGGTTTTTTATAATAATAATAAAAGGGCTAAAGTACTTTAGCCCATGAAATCCCATTCTTGCTGTTGTTTTCATGAAGTATGATTTGCTACATTATATTTGCTACTTGCTCATAAGTACCTGAAAAAAATTCATGCTATTAGTGTGAAAAAAATGTTCAAAAACCTTGGTTTGATGTAATCTCAGATCAATTCCTTATGTTGTCCTAATATTCAAGATTGCCGCTTTTATAATAGCTATCAGTCTGTAGTAAGTACATGCTTACCAGTACTTAAGAGTATATGTCTTGTACTACAAAGCAGTCATCCGTGCTATGAGTAAGTACTCATCATGAGTACTTACTCATGATGGGTTAACAATGAGCCAGCAACTGTTAGCACATTATCAATGTGACAAAGTGACCATCTAACAACTTTTAGGTGATTAGTTTGTAATACAAACCAGATACTGAGTTACCATTGAATGGTCAGATAATGTGTAATTTAACATATATGAAACAGAGTGTGATTTTATTTATATCTAAAAGAAATCTCTCTTATGGCAAGAAACATTTCAAGATTGATTCTATCAATCTATTATTTAATGAACTTCATTAGTGGAAGGGTTGGGGGAGGAATACCTTGCTGTTGATTGACTTTATAAGCTTAATCTATAAGTTAATCCAAGATGAGAATTTGGTGGCTTGGTTATATATAATTCCCTTTTGAAAGGGAATGACCAAAATGAAAATCATAAATGATTACTCTGACATGCTAACTCTGTTAGCATTTGCACTACAAAATAAAAATAGAATAAAGCAAGTGCAATTTTTAATGACTGAATTTCACAAAATTAAAAATGAATCAGAATTGAAACTTCTTTCTAGAATAGAAGGCATTATGACGTTTTGATAAATATGACAGTTAATAATAATTTAGTGATTTCTGTTTGACTTTTATGATAAGTAATACAGAGATACATAAATTAAATCACTCTTGGTTTTCATAGCCTTATTTGCATTTTTACACTGAAGTTTCCAATTTGCTGTTATACAAAAAAAAAAAAAAATAATAAATAAAAAACATCACAGTGATAGATATTTAGGACCAGTTGTTTAACAATCACAAATTGCACCCCTGATGAATTTATTTACAAAGTGATGATGCATATGGAGACTGTTATTACTTATAATATTCTGTTAATTCAAAAAGCAATGTTCTTATAAAAGAAGAACATCAGAAATCTAATTTTATGGTCAACAACAGCAAATTTAGTGCAATTTCAAATATTAAGTTATGAAGAATATTTCAGTATTTTGAATCTCATAAAATCAAATAATACCATTTTTCACACAGTTGGCAAAAAAAAAAAGAAAGACAAATATTAAAATAACTGTTGTTCTTGTTTTCTTGTTTGAGAAGCCTAAATAAAGCTTATTATTTACTACCATATAATTTCTACTCAATTACACATTTTATTTTTTCATCTTGTCCTTATATTATGTCATCAAATTACAATACTTACAATCTCAGAAATGTTGGTATGATCATAGAAATATGAAAAATGCTTTGTTCTTTCTTGATTTAAAATAACTTTTATCTGGTTATTACATTCAGAAATGTGCACCAACATTGTCTCTGCCAACAGACATATGCTTGTATTAAACTGAGGCCATATACATGTAAAGTTTACACACGAATCAACACATATATCTGTCCATTTGCTTGTACTGCATTAGTGGCAATAACTGGAGGACAAAATAGTCTCTTCTGTTTTCCAAAAATAAATGCAACAATAAGGATGACATTCAGTATTTGTATAACAGGCTACCTGATTAAGAAAATAATATCTAATTGGGATCCAAGTTCTCTGAACAGGATTCTTCTGCCTCCTCAATTACCTCATTAACAAGACAGCATCCTTGTTCCTCTCTTTGCTTGTCTAACTGTTCTCTCACCTGCAAATGGTAACAGTGATATCTTTATTATTATTATTATTTACATTACATTAACATTATATTATTATTAACATTAACATCCTTGGACTGAATATTCATTACAGGAGGTTCCCACTGTTACACACAAGATCATTGAACCATGCCTTAAACACATTCATTCTTTCTGCACTCACCATACTTTCAGCCAGGGCATTCCGCTCACAACTCTCCATGCAAAGAACCTGCTCCACTCCCTTGCACACATGCTCCATATTCAGCTGCCAGGAATAGCCTCTTGTTCTACATGACCTTCATTTAACAAAATCAAGTTGAGTATTATAAAGAATACTGCTGTTATCAATCTAATCTGGATCCTAGGCCCTTCCCAACTTCAACATCTTCACCAAAAAAGTTATAATTATTATTATTATTATTCAGGCCTCCAAGGAGTCAAAAGACTCTACGAGGGATGTCCTTCCTAAGACATAAAGTCTGTCAAGACTCATCGAGAGGAGGTCCCCCCCCTGAGAAACACAAAGGCTATCATACCATTCTTTAAACTCACTGACCATTCTCACTCCCACCACTCCATCAGGCAATGCATTCCACGGCTCAACCACCCTCCACACAAAGAAACCACTCCTTACCCTCTTGCTCACAGTTTCCTTTCGTAACTTCCAGGGATGGCCTCTTGTCATCACCCCTTCCCGCTGATCAACCAAGCGAAAGAACTCCCCAGTGTCAACCCTGTAACCACCTCTCAACAGTTTAAAAGTCTCAATCATATCACCTCTCCTTCTTCTATCCACCAAACTCTGCAGTCCACATTCTCTCAGCCGATCCTCATAACTATCCTTGTACAGTCCTGAAACCATCTTTGTCATCCGTCTTTGTATCCTTTCCACAGTTAATTTATCCCCTTCAAATCCTGGGGACCAAATCTGAGAACAATAGTCCAAGTGTGGTCTGATCAGAGACTTATACAACGGAATGATAACCCTCTTATCTCTGCAGGTCAGTGTCCTTCTCATAATAGCAGCAATCCTCTGTGTTACCTTCACCACCTTTGCAATATGTCCACTAAACTTAAGGTTTCTATCAATCATCAATCCCAGATCTCTTGTCTCCCCTACTTCCTCCAGTATAACTCCTCCCATAGAGTATGCAGCATCCCATCGATGTTTCCCAAACCTCAAGACCTTACATTTTGCTGCATTAAACTGACAACCCCCATTCATTTGCCCATCTATCTAGCTTATTTAAATCCTCTTGCAGGGCTACCACATCTGCACTATTACTAATAATCCTTCCCAGCTTCGCATCATCCGCAAACAACTGAATATTCCCCTGCAATCCACTGGCTATGTCATTGATATAAAGGTTAAACATTATAGGTCCTAGTACTGAGTCCTGTGGGACCCCACTTGTAACCCTCTGCCTCCTGGAAACTGCTCCACCATACACAACTCTCTGATACCTATCAGACAGCCAATCCTGAATCCAGTTGACCAATCTGACATCCAGACCCATGTGCTGCAACTTAAATATCAGCTTATCATGTGGCACCCTGTCAAATGCCTTCGCCAAGTCTAAGAAAATTGCAGTATATGCCTTTCCCTCATCTAATGTTCTTGTAACTTTATTATAAAAGGCTAGCATATTGCTAAAACAAGAGCATCCTTTCACAAATCCATGTTGATTCTCACAGATAACATTACCCTCATCTGCCCAATGCTGTATACGGTCCCTCACTACTTTCTCCAAGATCTTAACAACTACTGATGACACACAGACTGGCCTATAATTAGACACTTCCAGTCTGTTACCATCCTTATGCAATGGCACTATCTTACCTTCCTTCCATTCCCTGGGCACCTTTGCCAAAGCCAGACTTTCATTGAAAAGCCACGTTAAAGGTACTGTCAATTCCCTAGCACATTCTCTCAAAACTCGTGGTGAAATACCATCCAGTCCCACAGCTTTACTGACATCCAGAGTACTCAGTATCTGAAACACACTCTCCTCCTGTACCTCCAGACCTCGAACCAGTCCTATCCCTCTAGCATTAAAACTGACTCCTCTAGGATGAAATACTCCAATAAAGTGTTCATTGAACAATTCCACTATGTCCTCTGCATCAGTCACTCTATTCCCATTTTTATCCCACAATATCGTTCTTCCACAGTCATTTCTCCTCCTACTGGCCACATAGCTAAAAAATTCCCTAAAATTTTCTTTGGATCTTAGGGCCAATCTCCTATCATATTCCAGTTTCGCTTTCCTTACCACACTAATCACTCTTCTGGCCTGTGTCTTATATTCCTCATGCATCTCTTCACCTGTCTCCTTATATCTCTTCCATAGCCTCTTTCTCGCATGCAATTCCTGTTTAATATTGTTTGTCATCCACTTTACTCCAAATTGCGTCCTCTTCTTCACTCGTGGTATACAACTTACCATTGGTGATAACAAATATTCTTTCACAATGTCCCACGCACTGGTGATATCCCGGCCTTCCAATTCCTCCCTCCATGAAACTTCCCGAAGTTGACGTCTAAGACTATTATAATCACCTGCCTTATAATTCCACATAAGTTCCCATCTCTTTGATACTCCTGCATGTCTATTCATATTCCAAATCAACACCATATGGTCACTCTCTCCAACTGGTGGAAGAGACGTCAACTCAGTTATTATCAACTCTTCTGATGCTATAACCAAATCCAAAACTTTTGAACCTCTTGTTCGCTCTGTTACATGTTGCCTAAGACATTTGTCCCTCAAGAATTCTAGAAATTCCATTCCCCTATTGCTACATGCATCTTCCTCTCTCCAATTTATACTACTGAAGTTAAAATCTCCCATAACAATCATTCTTCTTGCACTTGCCAAACTTAGCTGTCTAAACATCTCACGGTCCCCATCCTCTGTGCTCCTGGGTCTGTAGCAACACCCCACTAAATATCCTGTCTTGCCTACCTCTACCTCGCACCATACGCTCTCAAAATCATTTGTCTCACTTCCTTCCAAATTCTCCACTCTTAGAGGACATAGGTCATCACTTATCATAAGCAGCACCCCACCACCACGCTTTCCCCTCCTATCCTGACGAAAAATGCTATACCCAGCGACTTCTATTCCTGTTGTTATATCCCCTTCTGTCAACCACGTCTCAGTGATCGCAATAATTTTTGGCCAGGCTGATGCTATCTGCGCCACCAATTCCTCTCCCTTATTCCGGATACTCCTGGCATTAGTATAAAGCATATAAATGCCATTGTTTCTATACCGTTATCCCTTCTAGACTCCACTGGGCTCAGTGTTACCTGACATTGTTTCCCTTCTCCCAAGTATCCATTCCTGGCTCGTTCAGAACAGCAATCTCTCCAGATGCCTACGTCCTTCCTCATTCAAATATAAACGGTCTCTCGCATACAACCTCCTCTCTTTCCTCAAACGCACTCCAAGCATCCACATATACCAGTCCTCTCTTGTCACACATTCTTGCTATTATGCCATTCAATATCACCACTCTTCTGCTCAGCTCATCATTATCATACCTAGGCAACACGCACACTATTTTTCCTCTCTCTGTCTTCTTCCGTACAGTCTCAAGCAAAAATCTCATATCTCTCGCCACCCGACTTACATTACAACTCAAGTCATTCGTTCCTACCATCACAATGATCTCATCCACCCTTTCACCTCTCTTAATTGCCATAGCCACCCTTTCTATTGTTCCTCTTGGCAAACACTCCTCACACATCCTATCTTGAACACCACGGATCATTGAGTCGCCATACATTATACCTCTTACTATTCCCTCGCTCCTATTGTTTCCATTCTCTCCTCTTCTAGCACTCCCATACATCTCTCTCATTCCCTCTCTCCTAGTTACAAAAAAAATTTAAAGTTGCAGGAAAAAAAAATTGAATCCTTCTTGTATAGTTTTTTTTAGGATGAACTCTTATCACTTGGTTTAATGCTGAAGTTTATAAACAAGATAGTCTTGAAATAAATAAAATGTGACTTCATGAAAAAAAATAACAATATGTAAATTTTCCGGTGCTGCTTGTGGGCAAACTGCTAAAATTGGTTAAAATTTTGAGCAGCTTGTACACACCTGACATGTTGGGTTTTTCTTCTTATTGTACATTATATTAATTTCATAGAGTAACTGCTTGGCAAAAATATTTAAATCATTTAAATATTGAAAACACAGATGAATAATGATAATAATCAGTTGCACAAAGAGTATAAGGAGCAAGCCAGTAGAGTGACTCAGTTGATAAGGACAACAGAAGTGTAGTACAAGCAGAAATTAGCAAATCCAGCCAAGAAAAACCATTGTGAGTTTTTTCGATGTATGGCAAGTAACAAGAATAATTATTATGGTAAGATGATGTTAATTGATGAAAGTAGAAGATTGGTAACTACTGCAGAGGCATGATGAACAGTGAACAGTTCATCACACTGTTTCATCCTCAGTGTGAAATCAGACAGAAGCTCAAGTGTAGAGAATGAAATGAGAGAAGACTTAATTGTGAGCAAGTAAGAGGTATATGAGGAGATAAGTAAGCTGTCAATAAGGCAATAAGACTCATTGACATGTCACTATGTTGTTTAATGTTTCAAGAGGTTAGCATCAGCCTTTGTCTACCTGTTTAACAAGTCTTGCTACAGCAGAAGTCCAAGTTCAAAAGGAGTGAAAGGAAGGCAACAAATTATAGGTCAATCTGTATATCAATCTTTGGGGTGAAAAGATTAGCATCAGTATACCACATTGATATACTGATGCTAATTTACTCCAGGAGATTGACGAGGCCAGGGATTTGGGAGTGTTGGTGGATAGGGAGTTGAAGTTTAGGGGGCACATCGCAAAAGTGGCTAAATCAGCTCATCAAATCACTTGATCGCTGAAAAATACTTTGACGAGCAGAGACAAACAGGTTATTGTTCCTCTGTATTGAGCCTTGATAAGACCTAGACTACTGTGCCCAAATTTGGGTGGCAGGGTTTCTTCTTGATGGGGAGGAGGTGGAGAGGATCCTGAGATGAGTGACCAAGATGATAGCAGGTCTATGGAATGAACCTTATGAGAACAGGTTGAAGATTTGTGGGTTGCAGAAATTGGTTGATAGGCAGAAAAGGGGTGATATGATTGAGACATTCAAATTACTGAAGAGTTTCTATAAGATTAATTCAGAAGATATTTTTGAGAATAGGACTGGTGGTGGGAGGACTAGGGGCCATTAGGTTACCAAGGGTGTTAGAGCTAGGTTTTTTTTACTTGGAGAGTGGTGAATGAATGGAATAAGCTGCCAGAGTCTGTTGTGGGTGCCATGACTGTAAATGAGTTCAAGGCGAAGTATGATAGATACTGTGTGAATGTTGAATAGCTGTTAAGGCTTTTGATGTTAGGGCCTTCCTCGATGAGTCTAAGGACTCCTTGGAGTTGCCTGTACTACTACTTACTACTACTACTACTTATAAGATATCTGGAGTTGTAGTTAAGGTACTGGGAGAGGTTGGTGAAAGGTAGGATACAAAAGTGGGTTGACAACAGTGGTATTGTTCGTGCTTGTGAGCATGGCTTTGTTAAAGGGAGTTTGTGTTTTATCAACTTGCTTAAGTACTCTAACAAGGTGAATTTATTGGATGAGGTAGATGTGTATAGAGTGCTATACATAGATTTTGCGAAAGCTTTTGATAGATTGTCACACCACAAGTTGGTAACTAAACTGAAGCAGATTTTATTGGAATATAGATTAATGAGTTGGATAGGCAACTGGCAATGAGATAGATACCTATCTTTGCTGATAGGTATATTGCACTTTTGATAGGTATCTATCAAAAGCAAGTTGTATATGGGAGTGCAAAATCCCTGAAGAGGAAAGCCCCTAATGACTCACCACTATGTGTCTATTTCAGGACCTGTTATTTAATTTGTTAAATAATGATATTGAGATGGGTTTAACTGATGATGTACAACTGTTTGCAGATGATGCAAAAGTGGGGAAAGTGATGAGGAATCGAGCAAATGTTGTGGCCTTACAGGAAGACTTGAATAGATTGTATGAGTGGGTAACAGTATGGAACTGTCAATTCAATGTTGCCAATTTATGTGTGGTGGGAATATATTATTGGAGCTGGAGGAAATAAGAGATGTTGGGGGTGATGGTGGATAAGGGTCTAAAATTTAAAGGACATATTGCCAAAACTGTGAGGACAACACAATGACTTCTGGGAATGATGCAGAGGACTGACTTGTAGAAGAAAGGAGATTCTCGTTCCCTTGTATAAGGCTCTGATTAGGCCACATATGGACTACTATGCACAGATTTGGTCACCTGGTTTTCAAAAGGACGAAAAGATGTTGGAAAGGGTGAAGAGGCAATTGACTAAGGTAGTTTCTGACCTCTGGAATGGCAAATATGAGGAAAGGTTGAGAAGATGCAATCTACACAGTCTAGTGGATAGGAGGAAAAGGGATGATATGATAGAGACCTACAAGTTAATAAGGGATTATTATAGGATCAGTATAATGTTTTGATGTTTGATGAATTTGATGTTTTACAGAAAATGGTGGGAGATCAGGGGAGAACAAGAGGTCATCCCTAGAAGCTGTATAAGGAGGTTGTGAACAAGGGAGTGAGAAGCAGGGTTTTTTGCATGCAGAGTTGTGAATGATTGGAATGCCTTGCCTGGAGTGTGGTGTCTGCAGGGAATTTGAGTTTGTTTAAGGTGCAGCATGATGAGCTGTGTGTATGACAAAAGGACCTCCTAGATGAGTCTCTGACTACATGGGATCTTAGGGTAGTAATAATAATAATAATAAGTGTTAGGTTCTGAAATTTGGTAGGCAACAATGGGATGCAAAGTATACACTTGGTGGGGAAATTTTGGAGGAAGTTGAGATAAGAGACCTTGGAGTGGTGGTGGTGGACAAGATCTAAAGTTCACAGAACACACATGATAGAAACCTACAAGTTAATAAGTTGTGAAGTCATCACATTGGATAATGTCAATGATGTGGATGACCTTAACTTTTAGAAATAAAGAGATTCCAGTTCCATTATATAAATAAGGCTTTGATCAGGCTTCATATAGATTACTGTGTTCGAGACACACAGTGATATCGGCATAGTGGGCGGTGATGGATGGGGATAACTTGGAGAGATCTTCCATCTATATGGAAAAGAGTAAGGGAGATAGCAAAGAGCTTTGAGAGGTTCCAACTGTAAATCTTCTTGCAGTGGATCTGACTCCATTGATTTTTATTCTGAACTGTCTATTGCTCAGAAATGATTTAATGAGTAGAACTAGTGGTAATGGGAATCCTGCTTGATATAGTTTCAAAATTAGACCATAATGCTAAATTCTATCAAATGCTTGAGTTATGTCCAGGAAGACTGCACACCTGAGTGTCGGTGCCATTCGTAACCTTGGTGATGTATTCAATGACTCTGTAGATTTGAAGTATTGTGGAGTGATATTTCCTAAAGCCGAATTACTCGTCTTGTATGATGTGGTTATTTGCTGCTTGAATCCGTGTGAGTATAGTGCATTCGGCTATCTTACCTACACAAGATAGGAGGCTAATGAGTCTATAGTTCGGAGGAAACTGTGTATTTTTTCCAGGTTTTGGAATTAGGAAGACATCTACAAGTGTCCATCGTTCTGGGTAGTACTTTAGCCGTAGGATGGCATTAATAATGCCCACCAGATGCATAATACCTTTGCGTGGGAGTAGTTTGAGCACCTTGTTTGTGATTCTATCCGGACCTGGAGCCTTTTTATTATTTAGTTTTCTTAAGATTTTATGTATCTCTACTGGCGATATGAATTTGTTGTTGGATGGGAGTGTGGCATTCTGAGTTATTTTACTAACTTGGGCATGGATTTTTCTTATAAAGTTTATATTTATATTGTCATAATTGGGGCTACATTGTCTTTCCAAGCTGACTGCAAATGCTTCTGCTTTTTCTTCATCATTGTAGGCTATTCCACATTCACCTTGGATTGGAGGAAGAGTGTTATGTTTTGAGCAAAGTGATCTCATAGTTTTCCACAAAGATTGATCTTCTGTGTTTAGGCATTTGTATCTTGTTGTTCGAGAACTGGTTTCGGGAATCCTTCAGAGCATACCGAACCTTTGTTGCTCTGTTGACTGCCTGTTTATCTGTAGGATCCATTGTTCTGTGATATTGTCTATGTAACCTGTTTTTTTTCTTGGATAAGAAGTTTTATGTCCTCTGGGAGACCATTTGGTAATGTACAAGTGGTTATATTTGTTACTTGTGATATTGCTGTTAATATTTGCTTTTCAAAGGATGTCACTGCCTTTTTTATTTCTTCAGGAGATGTAATATGTGGTACTGGGTCAAGGTTTTCCTGAAGGGCTGGTGGTATATTTCAGTTAAATCTTGTCTGGTTAGTTGCAATATGATGGGGTTGTGGTCAGAACTCAAGTTGTTAATTGCTTGTATTTGGTAGCTGTGTGCTATGATTTTTAATATAGATATATCAAGTACAGGCGGCCGGTTGTTCCATAGTGGGTGGGTTCTGTGGGTCCTATTACTGTTATATTTCGTGAAGTAGTATAAGAGTTGAGTATTCTTCCATCGATATTTGAGTTTCTGCTATTTCAGACTAAATGTTTAGCATTAAAATCTCCAGCTATGATTACTGCTCTGCCTGCATTTAGTATCATATCCAAGTCTGATTCTAGGAGTTTTTTTATTTGTGGGGTTGTAGGCTGCAAAGATCGTGATACTGCTTGTGTTTTCCACATGTATTTCTATTCTTGTGGTTTCCATGTGTTCTATTTGGGGTTCGGCTATTGTATTATGCTTTATGTTTCTTTTAACGAAGATGGCAGTGCCTCCTCCTCCTCTTGCATAGGATCTGTCTGTATGGTATGTACTATAACTGTTGATTCTGATCTTGTCACTTGGACTGGGGTGTGATTCATTTATAAGAATGATGTCTGCTTGGGTTTCTGCTGCAAACTCCTGTAGTTCTTGTATTTTGCTGGGAAGTCTGTTGCCATTCCAGCTGACAATCTGTAACAAAGTATGTTTTCTTTTAGACTTATCCATTAAGGATTTGAGAATAGTGACTTTGTGTATCTTAGGATGATATCCTTGGCTTCTTGAGTTGGGTTGGTTTGCCATAGTTCAGCAATCATTTCTCCTATGCAGCTTGTTATGTTCTGTAGGATAGGTTTGTTGGTTTGCTGTGAATGGTTTATTCTTGGCTTTGGGTCTTTTAGGTAGGTTGGTCTTGCTACTTCAGCATACGTCCTTCTATCTGTTGTGGACACTGTGGCTTGATGGGAGGACGTGTGTTCTTGTGTGAGTCTGTTGTTTTGGAGTTGTGTCTTCTGGTTTTGAGGAAATGCTATGCAGCTGCTACTGTAGTTTGCAGGGTGTGGGCATCCGCAATTTGCACATTTGCTGGTTGTGTGGTGATTTTTGGCATTCAATTGTTGCATGTTTGCCACCACATTTAATGCATCAGTAATCTGCTTTGCAGCAGCAACGTTGTGAGTGGCTAAATTTTTGGCAGCGATGATCCTCCCATCAAGCCACAGTGTCCACAACAGCATCTGTTGTGGACACTGTGGCTTGATGGGAGGATGTGTGTTCTTGTGTGAGTCTGTTGTTTTGGAGTTGTGTCTTCTGGTTTTGAGGAAATGCTATGCAGCTGCTACTGTAGTTTGCAGGGTGTGGGCCTCCGCAATGTGCACATTTGCTGGTTGTGTGGTGATTTTTGGCATTCAATTGTTGCATGTTTGCCACCACATTTAATGCATCAATAATCTGCTTTGCAGCAGCAACGTTGTGAGTGGCCAAATTTTTGGCAGCGATGACATTGCATTGTTATTGATTTGTGTTTTAATGATTCAGTCTTTATGACTAAATCACAGATAGCCTGAAGATTGTAGATGTGTTTCTGGTCTTTGCTGGTTTCTATACTAGAGGATATGGTGTTTTTTATCAGCTCTAGGCATACGGCTGACCTTAGTAGGCCTAAAGCCTCTGTTTTGGAGGTCTGCTTGAACTTCGTCTGTTGTAATTGACTGTTACCCCTTTGAGCACAACTTTGAGGTTCTTTACACTATTGAGTGCAAATGTATGGTAGGGCAGGTTGCTATTATCCAATAATTTGGTTAGTTGTCTATAATCGGAAGAAGTTTTTGGTTGGATGCAAATTCCTTCTTCTGTATTGTGGCTTTCGTAAATGATATTTCTAGTTCAGAGTGAAGTGACAATTGATGCCTGTTGATTTTTATCTCTTAGGATGACTGGGGTATTCTTTCTTTTGAATTTGTATTATTATCAGTTTCCATTTCTACTGGTTTGGGTGTTTCTCTAGTAATGGAGATTTTCCTTTTTTTATTTTTAAAGGTTTGGAATTCTTCCTGTGTGTCAGCTGCATTCAATATATGGTGGGCATTGCTTTCAGATATTTCCGCATCCTCAGGATCTAGTGACTGTCCCGAGCTCTGCTGACCAATGCTGTCATGTACTCATGGTGTTGATTTTCCAGACTGTCGTCTGTGACGATTGTGGGGGGAAAACGTGTCATAGAGCTTTACTCTTCCTGTCCAGCTATTATTAAGAACTTCACCTAATCGGATAAATTCCCGATATATGTCTTCGAATTTAGTTTCATCTATTAGTTTTTCTATGTCTATATGTCTATCAATGTCAAGTATCAAAACTTAAAGTTTGATAAGCTAGTCCTAGAACCCAAATGTGAAATCCTGTAGATCAAATCGATGATCTACCAGCAAAGAAAGAGCCCGTAGTAACAAAAGGACATAGTTATCCAGCAGAAAGAAGTGAACACGTCTGCTCTCCTGACTAAATCAATCTCCGTAATCAGATTGAGGGAATGCAGTTTGCAAAACCTTGTGAATAGGAGGAAAAGATGAGATATGACTGAGACATTTATGTTGGTAAAAGGTTGTTACCAGGTTAATGTGGAAGAAATTTCTTGTGGAATGGGAGAAAGGGTAAAACAGAGGTTACATCTCTGGAAGTTGTATAAGGAGAGTGTGGGCAGAGGAATAAAGAGCAGATTTGTATGGAGAATGGTTGTAGAGTGGAATGTGTTGGCTGACACTGTGGTGAATGCAGATACACTGAATGAGTTTAACCTGGTGTTAGAAAGGTTGCGGTGTCACAGTTATTTCTTTCTATATCTTTGGTGGTCTGTGACACCCCACCTCACTAATGCTGGGTTAAAGTACAGTTTGATAGACTTTGTGTGTAACAGTATATGTCTCCCACTATGAGTCTTGTGACTCCATGAAGGTCTGGTGTTAATAATAATAATAATAATAATAATAATAATAATTACCAGGTGATAACAATGCATAATTAAAACTGAAATAAGAAAAACCAGTAACAGAATGTAAGAAAAGTAATTACTAAAATAAACAAGGCAAAGGCTTCGGTTTGCCAATGCAAATTTACATAAGCAAAGTGGATATTAGATCCAGCATTATTTCTAACACTAAGGTAACTTGTGAATGCTGAGGCATGTATTCCCATAAACTCTGATCAACTTACCTTACAAAACTTTCATAGTTCCTTACAACTTTCATTTGGCATTGAAATAATGCATGATCTAATATCCACTTTGCTTATGTAAGATAAGTAATTTTTTTTAAAAAGAAGTAGGTATATGTAAAAAAAAAAAAAAAATTGTACAACTTTGTTGAGCATAACAGAGAGCACATGAAACTGAGAATTTGCTTTTTATGAGGTATTATTATACAACAAACTTCCATGCAGTCAACAGACTCATCATGGAAGATATCACTTGATGAGCAACACGTTTATTAATTATAACGTTAAACACATTCACACTTCTAGCATTTACAGCAGATTCTCTCAAAGCATTCCACCTGCCTACCAGTCTACATAAACAAGAACTACTCCTCAATCAACTCTTCTCCACATCTTTACACAACTTACAGGGATATAATAGCAAACATTGTTCAAAAAATTAATTTCACAGGACAATAAATAATATGATTATCATATGAAACGATTATATTTCTATATTTTGAAGAAACATCTTATATTAGACTTTTCAAAGTAAAACTGAAGCGAATGGAATTATCTCAATTTGCTCCAGTCACGTCAAATATATATTTCCCATTGTTATTTTTGGCCTGATTGGCCAATTTCTTCTTATATTGCAGTTTCTTCCTTTGACATGCTTTTTTTTTTCTTTCTAAGATGCATTTTATTTTCCACATGCATCTGATCCCAATTATCTTGTATCTCTTTTATAACATCTTTTCCCACAATGCTTCTCTGACTTCACTGTTCATCCGCTTCATTCTTACTCTTGGTACAACTTGCTTGGCTTGTGACTGATGCATCCTAATAATTTCCCATGCTCTATCAACCTCTGTTCTCCAACAGCTCATCAGCCTTCTGAGTTTCTCATAATCACCTACCTTATAATTTCACACATATTCCTTCTTGATAGCAATCTTTTCTTCTGTGACCACCTCCCAAACCAGTACTTCATGATTACTCTTTCTAACAGGCGACAATGTCAATACCACATTCCTGCATCCTATGAGGATATCACCAAATCCATCATCCTAAACCTTTGTGTTGCTTCCATCATATGTTGCTTAAGATAATTATCGCTCAGAAATTCAACACATTCACTCCCTTTGTTTTTATACATACCTCATCCTTCCAATTCAGATTCCTATAATTAAAATTAAAATCACCCATTAGAATTACCTTCCTTTTACATGTTTGTAAAAAGTAAACATATTTTACATGCTTTCCAACCAGTTTGTCTAAACATTGCACAATCAGTTTTATCTGCATTTTCTGGCCTATAACAGTGTTCTGTTAATTATTATTATTATTATTTGACATCTCCAGGGAGTCCAAAGATTCCATTAATTTCAACCTCACACTAAACAGCTTCAAAATCTTCATATATACTATTATTATTATTATTATTATTATAGACATCTCTGTGGTGGCAGAAGACTCATCACAGGAGACCCATGCTAACCATTATTCACACAATACTTATCATGCCTCTCTTTAAATTCATTTAATGATAAAACACTCACAACTACCTCTGGTTATTAATTCCAGTCATACTCCACTCTTCAAGCAAAAAAAAATCTAGTCCTCATACTTTTACTAACCATATTATTACACAACTTCAAGGTGATCCACTATGTCTCTCCTTGCTCATTATGTATTAAAAAATTCTTTTATGTCAATTGTACAGAATCTCTTAAGTAACTTATAAGTTTCTATCATATCTCCTCTTTTCCATCTGTCAACCAAACTTCATAAATCACACACCTTTGGTCTTTCCTCATAGGGTGCATTCCACAGACCTGTCACCACATTGGTCACTTATCTCTGGATCATTTTAACCACTTTCTTATATATAAGAAATTCAGGTCAAATCTATGCTCAGTAGTCAAGATGACCATACCATACCATAATCTTAATGAGAAGGATAATAACTTTTTTTTTTCTCTCTACTTGTCAATGTGTTTTTGTACAACTGACTAGTTCTGCAAATTTTGCAATATGCCCTCTGAACTTTAACTCTTTGTCTACCATCATCTCCAGATCCCTAGCCTCATCAATTTCCTGCAATCCAGTACCATCAATGTAATACACAGTATGCAATATTTTCATCCCAAAGTATGCATAACTTTATAACATTCAACTGAAAAACCATAACCTTTGCTCACACTATCAATTTATTTAAATCATCTTGCAGGATCCCTATATCACCTTTATTAACCATTACCCCCCCCCCAGTTTTGCATCATGAACAAAAAAATTAACAATCCCTATTAAATTATTTCTTACACCATTAAGATATGAATTAAACAGTAGTATCCTAGTACATAGCCCTGAGGCACCTCACTAGTCACCCTCTGTATGTATAGATAGATTTGAGTGTTGGTAGTTATCATAACAGTGTGCTGTAGTATAAATAATGCCAAGAGAAAAAATATATAAATATAATTAATTTACTGAACTTAATATTTCACTGATTTTTTGAACCAGCATCATCAGAGTACACAAAATCATAACGGCAATAGCACACAGCACTCAATTTGTAGAAATAATTCAAACTGCAAGTGGGGGAAAAAAAACTAATGTCCTAACAAGCACTCTCTAGGAGTCAGATAACCATAAAATTAATTAGGAGATATCAGAATTACTGTCTTTCAGATCTTTGGCAAATTAATGCAGTCATACTTGTTCAGGTTGAGATAGCACTTCATAACTGACCAATGCTGATTCTAAAAAAATAATTTTTGTGTTCCTTGAAAAACACAAAAATGACATTTGCAATTATCTTATAGAAAATCAGAACTGACAGACCATGCTCTGAATATTCCTTCACACATGACTAAATGGAAGAAGATATTTCTGCTATACAGAATTGCTATAGGCGTGAGAGACTATTTTCAGAATCAGCATTGGCTGTGCAGCACTCTATCAACCTCAACAAGTATGGCTTCGCTGACTATCATCTACCCTGACTAGTTCTAATCCTGTTTATTGATGACCAAATCTAGAAAGCCTCTCTGGTCCATGGACGAACTCTCTTCAGCTGCACTGGCATCAATATCTGACATATGGAAAGAACACTGGTCCAACAATCTACCAACAAACGGCTTTCTGGTAGAAGATCCTGTGCTCCGCAACCTGGTTTTGATCTTCCTAGGAAGATTTGGTCATCAATAAACAGGATTAGAACTAGTCAGGGTAGATGTGGCTACCTTCTACATAAATGGGGGCTGTCAGATCACCCTTATTGTGATTATTCTCCAGTGGCTCAGACGATTACTTATATTGTGTATGACTGCCCAAGGTGCCAATTTCACAGTGGTGGCCTACAGGACATCCACAAAGTGACGGATGAAGCCTTAAATTGGCTTTCCAGCCTGGACTCTGACCTGTAGTTGATGTGGCAGTGGTTATGGAGGAAACAGAAGATCATGGTCCCGTCTCACCACGAAGACGTTATTCTTGTAGTTACTCTCATAGTCCTCCTCATGTTAGAAGATGATGTAAGGTGAAATGGCCCCCTCTAATGGATCAAGTTTTCTCACACAAGACACAACTGCTCTCTAATTAAACCTAGAATACAGATACATTTATGTTGTGAAGTGTTGTGAGAACATGCAGCCTTGTCATACCTGTTACAGTAGGATGATAATTGCCCTTGGCTTGATTATGACAAGTTGCTTTTGCTTTATTTAAAAAAAAAAAAAAAAAAAGGAAAGACTTAGAAAGATGGTTGTGCTTTTTATGTAATGAACTTTTATATGTTAAGATTTTCATCATTTGTTGCTGGAAATTGACCAGTTTCATGTAGCCATAAGCATAAATAAATAAATAAATTGATTTTAGCAACCATTTAGGACAAGTCACTCTCAAATCCCAGATCCCCTCTATCACATGCTGTTTTGAGTAATTATCCCTTAGTAAATATATAAATTGTTTCATCTTGCTATGTGCCCTTTACTCCCTCCAATCCATGTCTTCATAGATTGGACATGGATTGAAGGGATGCTCAGCCTGCACTCATTGTGCTAATTTTCCAATGCATGGCATTCACATCTTTTTTGTGCATTCCCCCCTCCCCAGTCTAGAGCAGTAAGCAACAATATATTTTATGCTATTATATGTTAACAATATATTATAAGCTCAGTCCTATGATCCTGCTTAATTTCTGCTTTTGAGGATTGCAATTCTTCAACTATTATCAGTAATACCCTCTCCACTGTCTTATTCTCTCTGTCCTCCCAGAAAATATAATACCCCTTACATTCTATTCCTATATCATCTTCTGACATTGATGCCATAAGTTTTGGAGAAGTTTTTGGCTACCCAATGCCAAAAACTCCTCCTTTTATTTCTGATGCTTCTGCATTTGTATGTATGCATTTCAACATCCCCTTGGACCCACAATTATTACCCTTGATGATGTAATTATGAATCCTATCAGATTCAAAATCTGGGAAACTGCATTTGATATTGCATGATTGTTCCTATGCTCACACTCATTTAATCCAGGAGGCAGTTGAATACATGCTTGACTGCATCCCCTAACACCTCTGTTTCCCTGATATTGTACTTCCCACCTCTCATTGAATAGCACTTTCTCCAGCAGCATATACAAAATCAGAGAAATTTTGTACATTTTCATCCATTGAATTCACTCCAGTCTGGAGATATCGATGTGTAGTCTGTGTAGAAGGAACGGATGTGAGTTATTGGATGTGTGGAGTGAGTTTGAGGGAAGATTAGATAAGAGGGACGGCCCACACTTGAATGCATTTGGTATCAGGAGTCTTGAAAAACTAATAACTGGTATTAGACCTAACACAGAGTTGAGAAACTAAATTATAATGGGAAGAATGGCGAGAATTTGTGTGTAAGAGCGACAATGTTATATAATTGTGCTAATGATGGAAATGAGCATTATCATGAAAATGATTACGAGGAGAAAACTAATTAGACTTTGTGTGTTTGTCCAGTTTGGACCCATTAAATGTGTGCAAAGGTGTCTACATGTATAAGGCATTACAGACGAATAGAAATCAGCAAGTTGTTTCCAACTATGTCATGCACACTGAAGACAAGAGTATACAAAAGAACATGCAGGCAGATTATTATGTCTATACACAAATGAATGCTAGCGTATCAGAAACAAAGGGCTAGAGTTTGTTGCCTTGGTTAATATGTTGGGACCTCAGATTGTAGGCATTAGTGAGACTGGCTATCAGAATCAGACATACTAAATGGTATAAAGTCTAAAGGGTACAGTATTTTTAGGAAGGATAGCAGGATAAAAGCTGCATGGAAACTGAAAAAGAAATACATAACAGCAGCAATGTGTGAATGTATTCTGAAGGCCAAAATGCTGAATAAGGTAAGTGTAACATGGATGGATGTGGAGCTTAAACATGAAATCTGGAAAAAGAAAGTACTTTGGACGAAGTACAAGATGAATAATGGTAACAATCAGTCACATGAAAAGTATAAAGAACAAGCCAGGAGAGTGACTCAGTTAGTAAGGAAAACAAAAGTGGAGTATGAGCAGAAATTGGCAAATCAGGCAAAGAAAAACAATAGAATTTTTTAGATATATGGCAAGTAGAAGGAAGAATGATCATGGTAAGATGAAGCTAATGGATGAAAGTCGCAGAATGGTAACTGCTGCAGAAGACATTGTTGAGGTATTCAGTGATCAATTTATAAGCATGTTTCATCCTGATCAGGGTGGAATCATGAGAAAATTAAGTGTAGAGGACATAGGAGGGGATGGCTTATTTGTGAGTGAGCAGGAGGTATTTGAGGAAATAAATAATCTTGATGTCAATAAGGTGATAGGATTTGATGACATATCACCACGCATCTTAAGGGAATGTTCCAGAGTATTGACATGCCTGTTTAATAAAAGTCTTACAACAACAGCGGTTCCAAGGGAGTGGAAGGAGGGTGAAATTCTTCCACTGCATAAAGGTGGTAATAAGGCTGTAGCTTCAAATTATAGGCTGATCTCTATACTGGAAATGTGGTGAAGGTACTGGAGAGATTGGTGAGAAGTAGGATACCGAAATGTGTTGATAACAGCAGTATTCTCTGTGGTTATCAGCATGGTTTTGTTAACATGAGATCATGTTTTACTAAGTTATGTACTATAACAAGGTGGCAAATACCTTGGACAGGAGAGATGCATATACCATGTGTACTTCGATTTTGCAAAAGCTTTTGAAAGACTGCCACAGAAGCTGTTAAATAAATGGAATTGGATAACAGATTTCTGAGTTGGATCAGTGACTGGCTGTCAGATTGGTATCAGAAAGTTGTATATGGAGGTGCAGTATCCCAAAAGAGGAAGGTCACTAGTGATGGACCGCAGTGGTCAGTTTTGGGACCATTGTTGCTCAGTTTTGTATGTTAATGATATTGGGATGGATTTAACTAGTGATATGCAGATGATGCAAAACTGGGGAGAAAAATGCAGAGTCAAGTGGATGTTATGGCCTTACAAGAGGATTTGAATAGATTACATGAATGGGGCAGGTAAGTGGAACTATCAGTTCAATGTTACAAAGTGTAAGTTTTGAGATTTGGTAAGCAATAATGGGATGCAAAGTATACACTTTGTGGGGAAACTTTAACGGAAGTTGAGGAGATGAGAGATCTAGTAGTGGTGGTGGACAAGGACCTGAAATTCAAGGCTTCCCTCTGTGAGTCCATGGAGGTCTCTCTTAATAATAATCTGCACAGCATCCTCCTACATAATCTTGTTATTGACTCATTTGCAATCCCGGCTCTTCTACTCAATCCATTCCTATAAACTGTGGCAGCATCATCTACACCAACGCTATCTACCGCCAACCACTGTAACTAGTATTTTCACAAACAATCACAAACATCCATGCCCATGGTAGGATTCGAACCTGCAGCCTTTGGGATGCAAAGTATACACTTTGTGGGGAAACTTTAATGGAAGTGAGGAGATGAGAGATCTAGGAGTGATGGTGAACGAAGACCTGAAATTCAAGGCTTCCCTCTGTGAGTCCCTGACTCCCTGGAGGTCTCTCTTAATAATAATCTGCACAGCATCCTCCTACATAATCTTGTTATTGACTCATTTGCAATCCTGGCTCTTCTACTCAATCCATTCCTATAAACTGTGGCAGCAAGCTCACAATTTTTACTATCACTCTTTTTTTTTTTTGCTTCAATCAATTCTTTTATATCTTCTTTCCACTTCTACTCTTAGCAGACAAAATTCTCCTGCTGTTATTGACAGTCTTCCTCCCCCGCCTCCCTCCTCTTTTCATCATCAATCATTCTTTAAAATTTTATTATTATTTATTATTATTATTATTATTATGTAATACCTCCAGAGAGTCCAAAGACTCATCGAGGGAGGGCACCCACTCTACAACTCTGTCTCCACCAACTGTGACTACCTTCATCATCTACACCAACACCATCTACCGCAACTAGTATTTTCACAGACAATCACAAACATTCATGCCCATGGCAGGATTCAAACCTGCAGCCTTTTGGCTGGAGAGCAGATACGCTAACCATTCAGCCAACCAGGCCAGCAATTATGTCCCTCCATTTCTATTCCCAACAATATACGAGGGATGTCCAGAAAGTAAGTTCCATTTTTAAATATTTTTACTGCAGCAGCGCTGCGATCGCAATGGTGCGCATGTGTGCTGAGTTTGGTGATTCGTTAGCAAGGTGTTGGTGCCATTTTCAGACATTCTCACAGTGTGTACGCTTCTTGGTGTGTGTTATAATGTTTAAGAAAATCGAATCGCCTGCTGCATGTAAAATCGAATCACTTGCTGCAAGTGAAATTAGGTCAATTATCTGTTTCTTGAATGCGAGGAACGTTAAAGCAGCTGAAATTCATGTGCAAATTATTGAGGTTTATGGAGAACATGCAATGAGGCCGTCGTAGCACAACAACTTCTCGCCACCTTCGGCTGGGAACAATAACATCATCCCCTCCATATAGTCCTGACCTCGCAGCAAGTGACTTCTGAAATCTTACCTAGGTGGCCGGTGGTTTCAAGACAACGATGAGGTCAAAGAAACAGTCAATACGTAGTTTGCGTCACAGGCGGTATACCTTCTATGATGAAGGTATACAACTCTTGGTGCCCCATTATGATAAGTGCCTGAACAGTGGCAGAAATTATGTAGAAAAGTAGTGAAAGATGTCTACTTTAATTTCCAATAAAGTTTTTTTGTAAGTATATTTTTGTTTCTCTGACAGTCCATCGGAACTTATTTCTGGACATTCCTCGTATCATCCTCAAATAAATCAAGTAACCACTTATAACAATTACCTTTGGACATAATGACTGAATAAATTACCACAAAATCAGTTTTCTTCTTTCTAATACTTACGTTCTATTTGAACCCATCCCACCAAGATCATCACTTCTTAATTTAGCTGCTGTAGTGCACCTCCTTTTTACTCTGAACCACTCTTATTTCCCTGTTCCTTACTTTGGTCTCCATTCATATCACTCACATCCTCACCTTTATGCATTTCATCACTCTAGTCTGTCATAAACTTCCTCACCCTTGTATCTTCTTCCAATCCTATCACAACTTGTTTCTCAATTTCTCTCAGATTCTTAACCATACTAACTTTACCTTGCCTCTGTGTATGCTTAGCAAACAGTTCCTCCAAATGATAAACATCAATGTTATTTCTATAATATCGAAAGGTTATATTGACTTTAATGGACACTTGTATCCATGTAATTATGGATATGCATGTCAAGGCCGGTAGTATGATGATTAAACCATTCCAACTTTCCTTTAAATTCACTCCATTCACAAACTGCACACCATTTACCTGACTCAACATGGCCATCTTACCATTCATTATCTCTGCTCACCTACTTAACTCACTATTTGAGTAAAGCATTAATCATTTTAACAGACAATAGTACTGTGTAATATCATGACTTGGAATATTGATGCATTTCCAGTGCATAAGGGTGGTAACAGACTGGAGACGTCTAATTATAGGCCAGTCTGTGTGTCATCAGTAGTTGTTAAGATCTTGGAGAACGTAGTGAGGGACCGTATACAGCATTGGGCAGATGAGGGTCAACGTGGATTTGTGAAAGGGCGCTCTTGTTTTAGCAATATGCTAGCCTTTTATAATAAAGTTACAACAGCATTAGATGAGGAAAAGGCATATACTGCAATTTTCTTAGACTTAGCGAAGGCATTTAACAGGGTGCCACATGATAAGCTGATATTTAAGTTCCAGCACATGGGTCTGGATGTCAGATTGGTCAACTGGATTCAGGATTGGCTGTCTGATAGGTATCAGAGAGTTGTGTATGGTGGAGCAGTTTCAAGGAGGCAGAGGGTTACAAGTGGGGTCCAACAGGGCTCAGTACTAGGACCTATATTGTTTAACCTTTATATCAATGACATTGCCAGTGGATTGCAAGGGGATATTCAGTTGTTTGCAGATGAAGCGAAGCTGGGAAGGATTATTAGTAATAGTGCAGATGTGGTAGCCCTGCAAGAGGATTTGAATAAGCTAGATAGATGGGCAAATGAATAGCGGTTGTCAGTTTAATGCAGCAAAATGTAAGGTCTTGAGGTTTGGGAAACATCGATGGGATGCTGCATACTCTATGGGAGGAGTTATACTGGAGGAAGTAGGGAAGACAAGAGATCTGGGGTTGATGATTGATAGAAACCTGAAGTTCAGGGGACATATTGCAAAGGTGGTGAAGGTAACACAGAGGATTGCTGCAATTATGAGAAGGACACTGACCTGCAGAGATAAGAGGGTTATCATTCCATTGTATAAGTCTTTGATCAGACCACACTTGGACTATTGTTCTCAGATTTGGTCCCCAGGATTTGAAGGGGATAAATTAACTGTGGAAAGGATACGAGGACGGATGACAAAGATGGTTTCAGGACTGTACAAGGATAGTTATGAGGATCGGCTGAGGGAATGTGGACTGCAGAGTTTGGTGAATAGAAGAAGGAGAGGTGATATGATTGAGACTTTTAAACTGTTGAGAGGTGGTTACAGGGTTGACACTGGGGAGTTCTTTCACTTGGTTGAACAGCAGGAAGGAGTGATGACAAGAGGCCATCCCTGGAAGTTACGAAAGGAAACTCTGAGCAAGAGGGTAAGGAGTGGTTTCTTTGCATGGAGGGTGGTTGAACCGTGGAATGCATTGCCTGATGGAGTGGTGGGAACAAGAACGGTCAATGAGTTTAAAGAGTGGTATGATAGACTTTGTGTTTCTTAGGGGGGACCTCCCCTCGATGAGTCTTGACAGACTTTATGTTCTTAGGAAGGACCTCCCACGATGAGTCTTGACAGACTTTATGTTCTTAGGAAGGACCTCCCACGATGAGTCTTTTGACTCCATGGAGGCCTGAATAATAATAATAATAATAATATCCAAGATGGACTCAACAACACCATTACAGCAGCTGAAGTTATTACAGCATATAAAGAATGTCAAACAAGATAGTTATTACAGCTTATAAAAAATGCCACATGAAAATCTTCAGGACCAGGTAGTCTAGGAGTGGGATTTTACTGTGATACCTAGTTTTATTTCTCCCATTCTTCTGCTTCTTCTTCTTGTTATTATTATTACATAACACTGGCAAGAGGTCCAAGGACTGCACTCTCTATAACATATCTCAACTACTTAAACCCCCCCCCAACTACTCACAGCAACACTACCACCACCATCAACACACAACACCATTTCCTGTCCATCACCACGTCCATCAATAGTATTTTTTTTATTGTGTGTTCTCTTGAACTGATTAGCCTGAGAAAAAAAAACTACCTCTGTATGAGGTCAGACAGCTCACCTTCAATTGAAAATGCCCATACAAAGATTCCTCTTGTCATGACAAGAATCAAGCTCAGGTCTTTTCCAACTGAAGGGCACAATAAGCCTCTGAGCCTCTTGTTCTTTGTATTGGTTTTAGAGCCTCTTTTGCAAGAAGTCATATACTGTGCAAGGGATAAAAATTCCTTCACACATAAGGAAAAGTAAAGTATTAGCATATGCAGATGATATGCTGGGCACCTTGAGGGATAATGATTCAATATACTTTTTTTTTTTTTTAAGCAGCAAATCCAGTGCATTAACTGCCAATGTTGGCAAGACAGAACTAAAAATTTACAAAAGATGAGATCTTTAATATTTCCCTTTTGGATTGATTCTAAGAGACTTTTTTTTACTATACTTGGAATTCCCTTTTCCACTATCCAATATTGCCAGCTCAAGAATGTACTGAGACCAGAGAAAAAATAACTGAAAACTTATCCAGTCATCTTCTTTTAAAGTCTTCTGACTTTAAAAGAAGCCAGAAGTTTTAAAGTCTATCAATTAAAGTAGTCTGATGGAAAATCAGACTACTTTAATTTTTTTCCAAAGCCGTGGTACTTAAAATCATCCTTTCTCCTGCTCAGCTAGATTATACGCAGTTAACATTACAGATATCACCACAGCCAAAGAGAAACAATTCCACAGTAAAACCCTGCGATTTTTTTCTTTCTAGGAGATGTTTTGGCAAGGTTCTGGACACCCACATAATGCAATATTCATCAGGGGGGGGAGATAAAAGGCCATCTATAAGAAAGATTCCAGTAATTGGACCACATGTTTATTACAATAAATAACAATAAAAAATTGTTGCAGAATGTGTGGTGGAGATATTAAATGAGCTGTTCATAAAGATCTTTCAATCTTGTGAATGTGACTTCATGAAGAGATTGAGAGCAGTTGATGATGGGGAGGAGAGACTGACTGTAAGTGAGCAAGAGGTGTTTGGGGAGTTGAGTAAACTAGATGTAAATAAGGCTGTGGGACTTGATAATATATCAATGTGTATTCTGAAGGAATGTGCCAGGGAGTTGACACCTGCCTTGACATATTTTTTTAATACGAGCCTTGCACTTGGTCAAGTTCCTAAGCAGTGGAAGGAGGGCAAGATTGTGCCACTTCATAAAGGAGGTGATCGAACTCAAGCATCAAACTATAGGCCTATCTGTGTGTCAGGTGTTGTGGTTAAGTTGTTTGGAGAAGCTTGTGAGAACTAGAATTCAGAGTTGGGTTGACAACAATGGTATTATCTTTGATGGACAGCATGGATTTGCTAAAGGGTGGTCATGTTTTAGTAATCTACTTACTTATTACAATAAAGTGATTGCTTCCTTGGACAGAGGAGAAGGATACACAGTAATATACTTGGATTTTGCAAAGGCTTTTGATGAAGTACCTCATGATAAATTGACAGTCAAACTAGAGCAGATGGGGTTGGATATTAGATTAGCATTGGATTGAAGACTGGTTATCTGATAGGTATCAACAAGTTGTGTATGGGATTGCGATATACAGGAAAAGAAAAGTCACCAGTGGAGAGCCTCGGGGGTCTGTTTTAGGGCCATTACTGTTTGCCAATATCATTAATGATATTAATGATATTGGCAAAGAATTGGGTGGAGATATTCAGTTGTTTGCAGATGATGCAAAGTTGGGACGAACCATAAAGAGTAGTGAAGATGTTGTGGCCTTACAAGAAGACTTGAATAAATTGAGTGATTGGGCACAGAAATGGGGATATGAGTTCAATGTTGCAAAATTTAAGATTTTAAAATTTGGAAAACAAAGATGGGATGCAGAATTTATGTTGGTGAGAATTATTGTTGGAGGTAGACGAAATAAGCGATCTGGGGGTGATAGTGGATAAGGATCTAAAATTTAGGGGACACATTGCCAAAATTGTGAAGACAATACAAAGGCTTCTGGGAATGATGTGGAGGACACTGACGTGTAGAAGTAGGGAGATTCTTGTTCCATTGTATAAGGCTTTGATTAGGCCACACATGGACTATTGTGCCCAGATTTGGTCACTGGGTTTTCAGAAGGATGAAGAGATGTTGGAAAGGGTCCAAAGGCAACTGACTAAGGTAGTTTCTGACCTCTGGAATGTCGAGTATGAGGAAAGATTGAGAAGATGTAATTTGCAGAGTCTGGTGGACAGGAGGAAGAGGGGAGATATGATAGAAACCTACAAGTTGGTAAGGGATTGTTATAGGATCAATGGTGGAGAAGTTCTACAGAGAATAGTGGGAGATCAGGGGAGAACCAGAGGTCATCCCTGGAAACTGTATAAAGAGGGTGTGAGTAGGGGAGTGAGAGGCAGGTTTTATTCGTGCAGAGTTGTGAATGATTGGAATGCCTTACCTGAGAGTGTGGTGTCTGCAAGGAGTTTGAGTGTGTTTAAGACATGGTATAATGAGATGTGTGTGCGATAAAAGGACCTCCCAGATGAGTGTTTGACTCCATGAGGTTTTGGGATAATAATAATAATAATAATAAAAAACAACCCGACAAGTTTCATAAGTTGTATGACTTATATCTTCAGGGGTCAAAGGTAACCTTTCTTAATGCTGCCTCACACCATCACCCCTCGCAAAAGATAGGTTTAATCAAAACCTTGAGGGACAGAGCTTATAATATTTCAAGCACAGAAAAACAAAAAAATGAAGAACTTAACATTTAACACAGATCCTCAAAAAAAAATGGTTATGAACCGAAGACTATCAAAAAAATCCTGAACACACCTCCTACAATCATCTCACAAAAGCAAGATTTCAAGAACACAATCATGCTTCCATACATCAAGAATGTTACAGACAAAATGGCCAAATTACTAAACAAACATAACATCAAAGTGGCTTTTCTATCATTGGAAAAAATTTCAAGATCTCTACATCCCCCAAAACCTCCACATCATCCTTTAAAAAAACCAGGTGTATATAATATTCATTGTTCCTGTGGTATCTGCTATGTAGGCCAGACGGGTAGATCAGAGGAAATTCACATGAACGAACACCAAAAAGATGTGCATAAAAGAAGAGAAAACAAATCAGGCTTACCATACCATACAACTTCCACCGGCCATAATGTACTCTGGCAAAAAACAAACATGTCTTACATTGAAAACTAATTGTTTCATAACGAAATTTAAAGAAGCTACAAACATGCTTAGAATTCCAATGCAATGCAACAAAAACCAGGGCCTAATTCTACACCAAGTTTGGTCGGCATTGATAAAAAATATACCCAATTCAGACCTCGGACAATGTGAACGTGAACAATGCAACATGACAGCATTCAGCATTGTTCAAACTTAGCATTGCACTGAATCTACATTTAGATATTCAATTTAATGAACAGTTAGACAACTGCATAGAATGAACTATTTTGAGTAATTTCTCATTTCGTGGTTTTAACTTTTAGTTACCTTTGACCCCTGAAGATGTAAGTCATACGACTTACGAAACTTGTCGGGGTGTTTTTTTTTATTGTTATTTATCGTAATAAACATGTAATCCAATTACCAGAATCTTTCTTATAAACTGATAAACCACAGAAACCTTCGCATACAAAAAAGGCTGTCTGTTCTTATTATGAAAGGTTTCTGATTTTATTCTATCTTATTATCACTGTGATGTATGGTCAGTCATAAGATGAACGGGAGACAATCTCAGACAGCAAACTCCAATTCAAAATGGTTAACTGAGTGGATGAGTAAAGGCTAACAACGGTGTTTTAAATTGTTTAGTGTGCCTTTTTTCCCCTTATAACAACACTTCGTTTTTTTCCAAGCTGGATACAGGTTTTTTCAGTGATGTTTGTTATTTTGTTTTGTTGGTTCATGCTGCAGCTTGTTGCCTGTTTTCTGAAAATGATGTCTGTAGGGTAGCACTTGTAAGTGGTGTGGAAAGCTCAGCTCAAATATTGAGTTTTGGCTTGGATATACTCTGAAAACTGTTATATGCATGCATCAAATCCTCATCACCATGAAAACCCAGTGACCAAATCTGGCCACAATAATCCATATGAGGTCTGATCAAGGCTTTATACAATGGCATCATAATCTCTTTATTTCTGCATGTCGGGATTCTCCACATCATTGCAATTATCTGATGTGACATCTTCACAACTTGTGCAATGTGGTCCCTGAATTTCAGGTCCTTGTCCACCATCACTCCTAGATCTCTCATCTCCTCTACTTCTTTTAAAGTTTCGCCACCAAGTATATACTTTGCATCCCATTGTTGCTAACCAAATCTCAAAACCTTACACTTTGCAACATTGAAATCTGATAGTTCCACTTACCTGCCCATTCATACAATCTATTCAAGTCCTCCTGTAAGGCCATAACATCTGCTTTAAATAGTGATATGGAGCTGCAAACAGCTCCATATCACTATTTAAACCCATCTCAATATCGTTAACAAACAAATTGAACAACAATAGTCCAAAAACTGACCACAATGGTACACCACTAGTGACCTTCCTCTTTTAGGATACTGCACCTCCATATACAACTTTCTGATACTTATCTGACAGCCAGTCACTGATCCAACTCAGAAGTCTGTTATCCAATTCTCTGTTTCGATTTATTTAACAGCTTGTCTGCGGCAGTCTATCAAAAGCTTTTGCAAAATCCAAGTCACCACTGTATATGCATTTGTTCTGTCCAAGGTATTTGCCACCTTGTTATAGTACATAACTTAGTAAAACATAATCTCACTTTAACAAACCCATGCTGATAACCACAGAGAATACTGCTGTTATCAACACATTTCAGTATCCTACTTCTCACCAATCTCTCCTGTACCTTCACCACAATTTCAGATATAGAGATCAGCCTATAATTTGAAGGTACAGTCTTATTACCACCTTTATACAGTGGAACAATTTTACCCTCCTTCCACTCCCTCGGAACCTGCGCTGTTGTAAGACTCTCATTAAACAGGCATGCCAATTTCCTGGAAGTTTCCCATAAGATACATGGTGATATGTCATCAAATCCTTATTTATTTATTTAGGTTACTTATTTCCTCAAATACTTCCTGCTTACTCACAATTAAGCCATTCTCTTGTATGCCCTCTACACTTAAGTTAAATGATAACACGCTGATCAGAATGAAACACCCTTATAAATTGATCACTAAATACCTTAACTATGTCTTCTGCAGCAGTTACCATTCTACCATTTTCATTCATTACCATCATCTATCCATGATCATTCTTCCTTCTACCTGCCACATCTAAAAAAACTCTCTAGGGTTTTTCTTCACCTGATTTTCCAACCTCTGCTCATACTGCACTTTTGTTTTCTTTACTGAGTCATTCTCCTGGCTTGTTCTTTATACTCTTCATGTAACTGATTATTACCATTATTCATCTTGTACTGCCTCCAAAGTACCTTCTTCCAGATTTCATCCTTAAGCTCCTCATTAATCCTTGTTACACCTACCTTATTCAACCTTTTGACCTTCGGAATACATTCACATATTGAAACTGTTATGTATTTCTTTGTAAGTTCCCAAGCAGCATTATTTCCTTACCTCTCAACTCCTTCTGCCATGCTATAGTTCCAAGCTGTCTCCTAAGCTTGTCATAATTACAAGCCTTATAATTTCACATAGTTGTTATATTTCTCACAAAAGTCTGCATATTATTATGCATGTTAGCAAAGTATACACTTGGTGGGGAAACTTTAACAAAGTAGAGAAGATGAGAGATCTAGGAGTGATGGTGGACAATGACCTAAAATTCAGGGACCACATTGCACAAGTTATGAAGACATCACATCAGATAATGGCAATGATGCAGAGGACCCTGACATGCAGAAATAGAGAGGTTATGATTCCATTGTATAAGGCCTTCATCAGACCTGATATGGATTATTGTGCTGAGATTTGGTCGCCGAGTTTTCATGGTGACGAGGATATGTTGGAAAGGGTTCAGAGAAGATTCACAAAGGTAGATAGTTAACCATCTTGAATTGGCATCAGTTAACTATCTTGAATTGGTAGTCAGTTAACCGTCTGAGATTGTCTCCCATTCATCTTATGATTGACCATACGACACAGTGATAAGTAGATGGAATAAAATCAGAAACCTTTCACAATAAGAATAGATGGTCTTTTATTGATTGGATTTTAATGGTATAGATGCGAACACAGATTGATAAGAAAATATCTATTTATTGACTTAATTGCTAATATTTTGCTGGTATTCTATCCAGCATCTTCAGAGCACACAAACAAACATAAACATAAGCAAACATAAACCAGTGAAACATTAGCAATTAAGTCAATAAATAGTTATTTTCTTATCAATCTGTTTTTGCATCTATACTGTTAAAATCCAATCAACGGGTCCAGCAAAGATTCACAAAGGTGGTCTTTGGAATGTGTAGTACGAGGACAAATTGAGAGAATGTAAGTTGCAAAGCCTTGTGAATAGGAGGAAGGGGGGGATATGATTGAGACATATAAACTAGTCAGGGGGTGTTATCAGGTTGACATGGAAGAGGTTTTTGACAGAATGAGAGAGGAGAATAGAACAAGGGGCCATCACTGGAAACTATAAGGAGGATGTGAACAGAGGAATGAGGAGCAGGTTCTTTGCATGGAGGGTGGTTGATGAGTGGAATGCATTGCCTGAGTGTGTTGTGGGTGTAGACACATTGAATCAGTTTAATGAGCATTGTGTGCAATAGTGTGACCTCCCAATATGAGTCTCTGACTCCATGGAGGTCAAATGTTAATATTAATAATAAAGTCTGCAGATGGTTACCCACAACCTTGGTGATAATTTCATGATCACTCTCACCAACTGGAGGAAATGGGAAGTGTGAAGCCCCACTAACAATTACATTCTCTGATGAAATGATCAGATCTAAGACTCTCAATCCTCCCGTGCCCTCCTTTACATGCTGACTGAAATAGTTACCTCTCAAGAACTTGAGAAATTCATTTTTCTTATTCCAAAATGCTACCTCTTTATTCCAATCCATACTGCCATAATTAAAATATCCCATAATAATTACCCTTCCTTTGTTCACTAATCCAAGTTGTTTATACATTTCTTCATCATCACTCTCCACATTTCCAGATCTGTGGCAACATTCAACTAAATATACGAGGGTGGTCTGAAAAGTTCTCAGCCTAACAATGAAAAAACGAATTTATAATTTCAAAATTATTTTTATTTTTCAACATAATCTCCCTTAAGACTAGTTTATTTATTCCAGCGATGCCCCAGCACCAGACTAAATGAAAAAATTCGGGAGAAAAGATCCAGTTTGCAGAAGAAAAAAATCATGTTTCATCAGCACAATGTACCTGCCCACATAGGTGTTTTAGCAATGGGAAAATTAAGGTATTTGCACTATGAATTGTTGGAAAATCCACCATATTTCCCAGATTTGGCTCCCTCTGACTTCTATCTCTTTGCCAAACTAAAACTCTTCCTCGCTGGGCAGCGTTTTTTTTTCAAATCAAGAGATGATTGCAGCTGTAGAGGGATCAGGGCCGGCTCTACCGACAATGCAAGACGTGCATTTGCACGGGGCGACAAGTTTTTTTGGGGCTGTAAAGTTGGCATAAACTATATGAAAAATAAGGGAGAAGGGGCAGCAAAATATGCTACTGCACAGGGCGACTATACGAAAAATAAGGGAGAAGGGGGCGGCAAAATTCCTAGGAGCGGCCCTGACAGGGATATTTTGCAGATCTTACTGAGAACCACTACTTTGTTTGCTCACACTTGGATAAAGGATTAAACTAAATTTATTATAGTCTAACCAAGTGAAAAATAAACTTTCAACATCTTTCTCTAAATCCAGAGTAATTTAATAAAAATGTGGCACACTGCTTGGCAACTCCTATAGGTAGAGATGACCTTGCTAATGTTTCTGCCTGGTATCTCCACTTGGGCTTGGTTCCCACTGAGGAGACCTCAATAAAGGATGAAACTGGTCTGGGTAGTGGCCCTTCCCTTAATGTATAATATTATACATATCCACAAGGAGATGTGTTTTGCTTTATGGGAGATACTGAGATAGGAGTGATGTTATCTTGCTCCACCTTTGCAACGAGTTGCCCGGTGTTGTACTACCTTACCCCAGTCCTGAAGATACTTTCAGGCACAAACTTGTTTGCTCACACTTGGATAAAGGATTAAACTAAATTTATTATAGTCTAACCAAGTGAAAAATAAACTTTCAACACTACAGAGACAGGATAATGGCGCTGACTCTGACTTCTATCTCTTCCCAAAACACTGATGCAATGACCTTTCCTGCTGATGGAACCAACTTTGTCTTCTTTGGTGGTCATCCCTGGAAACTATTCCATTCATGATTTCGGCTCTTCGTCTCAACTCATTGTTGTCATACCTCAGCAACACACTGACAACCTTTCCCACTACACTGTTATATTTCGCTCTTCTCAATAATCTCCTGATATTCAACCTCACATGATCTTTCTGTCCACCTAGATCATTTGTCGTCACAACCACCACTAACTCTATTGCTTGTTTCTTCCTTGTGTCCAATGACTGAATTATCCTACTCATTCTCCTTCCTGGATAGCAGACCTTATGGCCTCTCTCATTAATTAATCCATTGACTATGAGATCTCCATAAACTGATCCTAGAATCACTTGTCACCTCTTTTACTTTTTTTTCTTTCATTCTTTGGTCCTGAACAACCATCCTCTGTCCACTGTTTTGACTGCTGTTTGGATTCTGGTGTGTAATGGTGAATCCAAGTCTCCTCCATAGTAATAAATTGATCCATAAAATCAGTTTTATTCTTACGCATGGATAGGCTTATGTGTTCGTCAGACATTTTTGTAATAGATTTCACGGTTTTATTCTTGTTAAAATGCTCCAAGCACTGTTCAAAGATTTTCATGCGAGTGTGTTTTTGATCTGCTGTGAGCAAGCGCGGAACCCATATTATGCAAAGCTTTTTTCATTTGCAATTCTTCATGCAAAATATATCCTACACCTTCTTTTGAAATGCCTATTATCTCAGCAATTTCACACACTTTGACTCGCCAGTCATTCAATACCATATTGTGCACTTGATCAATGATTTCTGGTGGTGTTACACTTTTTGGATGTCCTTCATGTGGATCATCATCATCAAGGCTGAGCTGCCACGTTTAAACTCGGCAGCTCATTTCTCAATTGTCAGAAACGAAGGAGAAGAGTGCCATAAACTGTTATGAACTCCGAATGAATTTTTTTGACGTTAAACCTTCTTTTACAAAAAATTTTATAACTGCATGATACTCAATTTTATCCATTTCAAGAGGACAACACTTTTGCTTCAGACTGCTGTATAAAACAAACTACTTGATAAAACTTGCAATTTCACATGAATGCTTATGACAGGAGTACCAACTTGGAAAAAAATCTCTTGCCGATAGTGTTGCCATCTATGGTCGAGGCCAAGAACTTTCCAGACCACCCTCATATCTTCCTATCAACCTCCATGTTACACCACACTGCCTCATAACTATTGCTACTATTTCATTCTTTTATGTCTAACTCATGTGGACCTAATTTCCCTGCTATCATCATCAGCAGCACTCCTCCCCCCTTCTTATCCTTTGTATCCTTGCAAAAAATACTGTATCCTTCCATTTCTATTCTCATTAGAATATCATCTTCGTTCAACTAGATTTCACTTATTCCAATGATTTGGGGGTGAATAAACTCAATTGGGGAAACAATTTCATCTCCCTTATTTCTGATACTTTTGGCATTTGTAAACAAGCACGGTAATTCATTTTTCCGTCTAGAACCAGTCCTATCCAAGCTACTTGTTGGTTGTGATTTCTCCACAACACCTGCCCAATCACTTTTATCACTACTTACCACATATACGAGGGTGGCCTGAAAAGTTCTTGGCCTCAACTATAAATTGCAACACTATCGGCAAGATTTTTTTTTCCAAGTTGGTACGTCTGTCATAAGCATCCATGTGATTTTGCAAGTCATTTTATCAAGTAGTTTCTTTTACACAGCTGTCTGTAGCAAAAGTGTTGTCTGTATCCCTTGAAATGGATAAAACTAAATATGTGCAGTAAAATTCTTTGTAAAAGAAAGTTTAACGGCAAAAGAAATTCATTCGTAGTTCATAAAAGTTTATGGGCACTCTTCTCCTTCGTTTCCAACGATTAAGAAATGGGCTGCTGAGTTTAAATGTGGCTATACCAGCCTTGATGATGATGATGATCCACATGAAGGACGTCCAAAAAGTTTAACAACACCAGAAATCATTGATCAAGTGCACGATATGGTATTGGATGACCAGCGAATAAAAGTGCATGAAATTCCTGAGACTATAGGCATTTCAAAAGAACGCGTAGGATGTATTTTGCATGAGAATTGCAAATGAAAAAGATTTGTGCAAGATGGATGGCATGCTTGCTCACAGCAGATCAAAAACGCACTTGCATGAAAATCTCTGAACAGTGCTTGGAGTGTTTTAACAAGAATAACACTGATTTTGCGCATCAATTTATTTCTATGGATGAGACTTGGATTCACCATTACACACCAGAATCCAAACAGCAGTCAAAACAGTGGACAGAAGCTGGTTGTTCAGTGCCAAAAAAAAAAAAAAGACAAAGTCAGTTCCATCAGCAAGAAAGGTCATGCATCAGCATCAGCATCGATGTTTTTGAATGCTAAATGCATTTTGTTTATTAATTATCTTGAAAAGGGTAAAACAATAACCGGGGAATATTATTCTGATCTTTTAACCAGACTAGACAAAAAAATTCGTGTGCAGAAGAAAAAAATCATATTTCATCAGGACAATGCACCTGCCCACAAAGGTGTTTTAGCAATGCGAAAATTAAGGGATTACTACTATGAATTGTTGGAACATCCACCCTATTTCCCAGATTTGGCTCCCTCTGACTTCTATCTCTTCCCAAAACTAAAACTCTTCCTTGGTAGTCAATGGTTTTCTTCGAATCAAGAAAACCATTGACAGATGTAGAGGGGTATTTTGCAGATCTTACTGAGAACCGCTACAGAGATGGGATAATGACGCTGGAGCATCGCTGGAATAAGTGCATTAGTCTTAAGAGAGATTATGTTGAAAAATAAAAATAATTTTAAAATTATAAATTCATTTTTTCATTGTTAAGCCAAGAACTTTTCAGACCACCCTCGTATCTGCTCAGTCTCAACTTCCTCACCCACATCACAATATACTCTATCTTCTTGCACACACATTCACTGCCACCTTCAACATCCACTCTCCCTATACCATGTCTCCCTGTCCACCTGTGATCCTCCCTGTTTCCTTGTTCTTCTTGCATTCCCATTCTCTCTTCATCTCTCACACTACTACTGTTTCCACTGCCAAGCACATCTGTCTCTTCAATACTGCTCTCCTGATTTTTCACTTCATCTCTTGCTTCTGATCTCTTGCACAATCATACACTGTACTTCCATCTAGCAGCACTTTCTCCATTGCACTCACTCCAAAGCCATTCAAATACAACTTATCATGCCTGTATAATTTCATTCTACCCTCAAACACATGCCATACATCCACAAACTGTACTCCCTTCTCCTGACAGCTATGCTAGCATACCATTCATGATTTTGGCTCTTCATCTCAACTCATTGTTGTCATACCTCAGCAACACACTGACAACCTTTCCCACTACACTGTTATATTTCGCTCTTCTCAATAATCTCCTGATATTCAACCTCACATGATCCTTCTGTCCACCTAGATCATTTGTTGTCACAACCACCATTAACTCTATTGCTTGTTTCTTCCTTGTGTCCAATGCCTGAATTATCCTACTCATTCTCCTTTCTGGATAGCAGACCTTATGGCCTCTCTCATTAATTAATCCATTGACTATGAGATCTCCATAAACTGATCCTAGAATCACTCGTCACCTCTTTTACTTTTTTTTCTTTCATTCTATTTTTTTGCACACTTTCATTTGTTTCCACTAAACTAAACGTCTAATATCACTCCGCATATTCCTGATTTCATTTTCAATAACTGTTTCATCAAACTTGCATTCCATCTCTATAACTCCCGCAGTCTCATTACCTCTCATTCTGCTGCACCTTATTTCCTTTTCCTCATTCATACTTTCTTTTGCCACCTTATCACTGACTTTCACTTCTACATTTTTGCATTCTTTCACTCCTTCAGTTTCACTAGCTTTCATTCCATTTCCATTTCTTTCATTTACACCATCTTTTATCTTTTCAATCTGTTTTGTATTCATTGTCTCATGGTCTAAAAATATATCGCACTTCCTCCAAATCCATACTTTCTCTCGTCTCCCATTCATCCTCTCTCTCTCTCTCTCTCTCTCTCTCTCTCTCTCTCCACAAACACATCTCTTACACTCTGCCATACATATATATTACACTCACTCACAGATGAGACTGAACATCTAACAAAGAGATTGGTAGTATTCATTAGTAGTATAAGCAAGCATCAAAAGATAATTGTATAGTGTTATATATGGGGATTCAATTGTTAAAGGAATGGTGAATAACAAGATACAATAAACATGTTTTCCAGACAGAACATTGAAACAAACAACTGATGCTTTTCACGGAAGGAAAGAACAGCATCAGAATTATTATATTATATTATATTATTTATTATTATGTGACACCTCCAGAGAGTCCAAAGACTCATCAAGGGAGAGTGTGCCAACAGATCGAATGATTGAACTCCTTCCAACTACTAACCGTGCTCAAATTTGCTTAACTTTTTGCAAGCCATTAGTAGCAGAGGCTCTACCAATGGACTAACCTTTGCTGGCTTATTAATGATGGTTCTCGGTATAAATGAACTGGATGGTACAAAAAAAATGTGGATAGGGATTTGAGGAAATTGCTGTAGGAGGTACAGGATAATAGTGTTGTTGAGAAAGTAGTTAGTGTATAGACCATACATGATAATAATGAATTGAGAAGAAAGCAGGGATAATGAATGGCAAGATGGCTGAGTAGTGTGAGGCAAAGGGTGTGCAGTTTGTGAATCTATGGAGTGAATTTAAAGGGAAGGTGGAATAGTTTAAGACTGATGGATTGCATTTGAATGGATTTTGTGTTAGACATTTGAAGAAACTGTTGGTTCATGAGAGAGCACAGAGTCAAGGTAGTGTAGCTAAGGATCAGAGAGAGAGAGAGAGATTGTGAAGTAGTTTGAGGAATGACAGAAAGAAAGAAGATGGATGCAAAACTGAAGATGTGATTAAACAAGACAGAGTGATGGAATGCATTAAGGTAAAGATGAGAGGGATATGAATGGAAATGAGATTCAAGATCAGTGGAAACAGAAGTTTTCAGACTGAAGAGAGAGGTATACTATAGCAGCTGGAATAGAAAATGATCATGCTGATAGGTTAGCCTCAAAACGAGTGAGACTGTACTAATGTAAGGAGTATTATTAGAAATATGGGAGCTGAGTTTGTTGCAATGAATGAGTTATATGTCTGAAGATAATTAATGTAAGCAAAACTTGGTTGTGTGAGGATGATGTACTGTCAGGAATAGAAATGGAAAGATAATACAGAACTTTCTATAAGAAGAAGAAAGTGAAAAGAGGTACTCTTAATGATAATGAAGGAATGTTATCCACTAAAAGCAAAAGTTTAAAATAGTAGTATAGTATGAAGATATTATTATTATTATGGGCAACTCCAAGGAGTCCTTAGACTCATCGAGGGAGGCCCTAAACATCATGTCAAGAACAACTATTCAACATCCACACAGTATCTATCATACTTTGCCTTGAACTCATTCACTGTCACAGCACCCACAACGGACTCTGGCAGCTTATTCAACTCATTCACCACTCTAAAAGTAAAAAACCTAGATCTAACACCCTTACTAACCACACTCTTGCCCAGCTTCCATGGATGTCCCCTAGGTCCTCCAACCACCAGTCCTGTTCTCAAAAATATCCTCTGAATTAATGCTGTAGAAACCCTTCAGCAATGTCTCAATCATATCTCCCCTTTTGCGCCTATCAACCAATTTTTACAACCCACAAATCTTCAACCTGTTCTCATAAGGTTCATTCCATAGACCTGCTATAATCTTGGTCACTTGCCTCTGGATCCTCTCAACCTCCTCTGCATCAAGAAGAAATCCTGGCGCCCAGATCTGGGCACAGTAGTCAAGATGGGGTCTTATCAAGGCTCAATACAGAGGAACAAAAACTTGTCTCTTCGTCAAAATATTCTTCAGCATTCAAGCGATTTGATGAGCTGATTTAGCCACTTTTGCAATGTGCCCCCTAAACTTCAACTCCCTATCCACCAACACCCCCAAGTCTCTGGCCTCATTAATCTCCTGGAGTACAGTTCTACCTACATGATATACTGCTGCTAATCTTTTCATCCCAAAATGCATAACCTTACATTTTGCTACATTAAATTGACATCCATTCTCCTTAGCCCAGACCTCCAATCTATCCAAATTATCCTGCAAAATTTTGACATTATGTGCATTCACTATTGCCCTACCCAACTTTGCATCATCAGCGAACAAATGAGCCGTTCCTCTCAGATCCTTCCCTATATCGTTAATGAACAAATTAAACAGCAGTTGTCCAAGAACAGAACCCTGCAGCACACCACTAGTCACAGGCCGTATTTTGGGCTGTACTCCTGAGTAAACTACTCTCTGATATCTCTCCATTAACCACCCTCCTCTCCATCTCACCAACCCTATATCCATTCACGTATGTTGCAGTTTACAGATTAGAATTCTATTTGGTATCCTGTCAAAGGCCTTAGCCAGGTCCAGCAGTATCACTGTAAACCCATTTCCCTTATCCAGTTCAGCCGTCAGTGTTATAAAACCTGAGCAAGTTACTGAGGCATGATCTACCCTTCACAAAACTGTGCTGTCCCTATACAGTATCTCATTTTCATCAATCCATTCCTGTTTTTTTCCCTTGACTACTTTCTCCAAGACCTTGACAACGATCCTGATATGCTGATCGGTTGGTAATTTGCAACAGTAGTCCTGGATCCTCCTTTATGCAGTGGAACTATTTTCCCCTCTTTCCACCCCTTTGGGACTAAACCAGACCCAAGACTCAGATTAAACAATATGGTCAAAGGCACTGATAATTCTTTATCCGCTTCACGTAAGACCCGTGCTGGTATACCATCCAATCCCAGAGATGTATTCACATTAAGGTTCTATAATAGACTATTCACCTCCACTTCATTCACCACAATTCCAGTATAAACTAATGGTTCCTTCAATGTCACCCACCACCTTGATGATATACTCTTAAAGTGCTCGCTCGGTAATTCCACTATATCGACTGATTCAGTGACCTCCCTATCATTGGCATTCCTTAAAATCATTCTGCTGTCATAAAATCATATAGTATAGTATAGTATGTAGATAGAAAATAGTATAGTATGCAGACTTTTTTTTGATTAAAACTGAGTGTTCTTCTGACATGTTTCACTGTCTTTATAGCTGAGTGCATCTTCAGGAAGATATTTCACACACACACACACACAAAAAAAAAAACTTCAAATGTTTCCAACAGCCATTATTTCTATAAATTGAAAAATACTGAATTGACAGTTTATTCGCATGTATCATTAGGCACAGCATGCAAAGTCTGTACATTTGCAAACTAAGAATGTGATGTGTGAGTGAATGACCTTGTACAAGGGCTGTTCAATAAGTAATAAGACTAATTTTACTGTCACGAAACCACTCATCACAATATTAATTTCTGTGGAATAAAGAAATGTTGCTGTCTGTATTAACAAAAGAGGTTGATAGATGGCATATATGGGCTGATGTGCCAGAGTGTCACGTGACTAAACGCAAGCTTGTTTCGGACCGCCTACGAGCCGCAACCAGTCGTCGAAATGGAAGCGTCCTTGGAACAGCGTTATGCGATTAAATTTTGTATGCGTTTGCAAAAATCGGCATCAGACACTTTTAACATGATACGCGAAGCCTTCCACGATGAAGCAATGTCGAGGGCAAATGTTTTTCGCTGGCATAAAACTTTTAAGGAAGGAAGGCAAAATGTGGAAGATCTTGAACGCGAGGGAAGACCTTCAACGTCCATCACAGACACAATGATTAACACAGCAGCGATTATCATCAAGGAGGATCGCAGAATTACAGTACGCCAGCTGCATGTTGTCCTGAATATTTCTGTGGGAAGTGTTCACTCAACCATGGCTGAACATTTGGGACTGAAACGTGTTTGTGCCCGATGGATTCCCAAAATCTTGACACCGGAGCAAATGCAGCATCGAGTGGATGTGTGCACAGAATGGAAAGAAAGACTGGAACAAGAAGGCGACAACTTCTTAAAACGCATCATTACAGTAGATGAAGCTTGGTTGTATCACTATGACACTACAATGAAACAACAAAGCAGTGAATGGAAGCATCCATCTTTGTCTACTCCCAAGAAAGCAAAAACTGTAAAATCGGCTGGTAAAGTTATAACCATAATGTTTTTTGACTATGAAGGCATTGTTTACCAACACCCTGTAGAACCTGGGAATACTGTAAATGGCTCATACTATGCAGATTGCGGATGTTTTACGGACAATGGTACAGCATGTCAAAAGGAAGCATTCATTGCTGAAGAATGGCTTCTTATTGCACCACGATAATGCAAGGCCACATATTGCTGGTTGTGTAGTGGACGTTTTGCAGAAGAACAACATAGATATCCTACCACACCCTCCATACAGTCCTGATCTCGCACCGTGCGATTTCTGGCTGTTTCCTCAGCTCAAGAAACCACTAAGAGGCCACCATTTCGAAAGCAACAAAGCATGTGTAAAAGCTGCAAAGGCGGTTTTGAAAGAACTCTCAAAAAACGGACTTTCACATGTGTTTAAGAAGTGGACGCAACGTTGGGACAAATGCATCGCATCTCACAGTAGTTACTTCGAAAAAGACCATGTAAATGATGACAATTAAAGGTAATCTGTTTTCTGTATAAATATAGTCTTATAACTTATTGAACAGCCTCCGTAAAATTCCTTGAACAATCTGACAAAAGTATTCTCTTCTAAGTAAGGCATAGTGGAAGCTTCCCAATCCACTGTGATGTTCTCTGAGGATGTGTGCCATGAGTCTGCTTCTTTCTTCTCCCTTATTTGCAACATCACCTACATGTTCTTTTTTATGGATTTTGAAGCTTCTCCCATTATGATGTGGATCATAATGGGAGAAGCTTCAAAATATTATTATTATTACGTACCACCTCCAGGTAGTCCAAAGACTCATCAAGCTTCAAAATATGAGATACTTAATCTTCACCAGCCTGGTTGGCCAAATGATTAGTGTATCTGCATATGTGGTTTTGAATCCTGCTATGGACATTGATGTTTGTGATTGTCTTTAAGTGGAAGATGAATATCATTGTCCAGTGTGAGATCACTGCTTATTGGAGACCTGAAGTGGCTTGAAAAAGTTCCACATTTGGTCTCTAGAGAAGGGTTTCCAGACTTTCTAAAAAATAACTAAAATATAATATATATATATACTTCTCGTAGAAAGGCTTATATGTTGGTTATACATGATTATTAATTAACTTAAGGAATTCACAACGTACACTAGAATACAAATAAAATTAAACTCATTAAATTAAATTCAGCTCAACAGCCAAGAATACCTACATAACCCACTAGGGGCACCACCAAGACTTTTAGGAGAAAAAAATAGCTTCCTCGCTTCATCCTCATCTACTGTGTGTAGTGCCTGCATGCACGTCTTTATTTTAAGTTCCTTTGAAGATGGCAACGTGACGTTCCCAAAATATTGGAAATATATATTAGGTTTAATTTAATTTATATAGTGTATGTTGTGAATTCCTTAAGTTAATTAATATATATATATATATATATATAGGTAAAATTTATAAGCTCTGCATTACTTCAACCTCGGCATCTCTGGGTTTGGCTCTCCCACTGACGAGACCTCAATAAACCAAGGTAAAAAATTTTCTACATGTGTGTGTATATAAAATCAATAAAAATGAAAAAAATAAATCCTTAGTACTCCCACAGTGTGAATATACTATAGGTTTGCAAATAACCTTTCGTTGGTGGAACCAACATTTAAAAAAAAAAAAAAGTATGCATTTCTACAAGAATAAGGAATCTTATATATCTCAGGATATTTGTAGAACAGAACGCTGTCTTTAGGATGATGTAGGAAACTTTCTTAAGGTGTTAACTGGTTTGGAGGCTGTTCTGATTTTAATAAACAAGCTATTTTTATTGATGTGTTGCCAAAATAGGAAGTATACCTTCCTTGGGAAGTTTTGGAAAATGGGGATATAACAGTTTAATAACTTATCTGAGTAACCATTTTGGAGGCATTAACAAAATAGAATTTGAAGTTCTTCTTTTCTTTTAATTTCAACATTCCTGAGTATATTTAACGCTCTATTTTTTTAAGGTTCTGATGATACCTAGTTTCTTCAAGAATGATGGAAAGAGTTTGTATGTAAACACCTACCCAGAAGAGTTTGTTAGCCACCATCTTTCTCCAGCATTGTTCTTGTTGACAAGAATATCTAGGAATGGTAATTGACCATCATTTTTCATTTCCAATGGGAATTTGATTTTTGGATGGCAATTATTCATGAATTGTAAAAAAAATCTTCAATGTCTTTCCAGGTGTGCTTCCATATAAAAATATCATATTTTTATATGATGATATTTTTATATGGAAAAATATCACCACCAAAACATGTGGTTTAAGGAGGATAGTTGTGTCATAGCTTCTTCCTAAAACTTTTCCATATATAAATTATATATAAATATATATAAATTTAAACAGAGAGGAAAGATAGTGTGTGTGTGTGTTGCCTAGGTATGATAGTGACGAGCTGAGCAGAAGAGCAGTGATATGGAATGGCATAATAGAGAGAATGTGTCAGAAGAGAGGATTGGAATATGTGGATGCTTGGAGTGCGTTTGAGAACAGAGAGGAATTGTATATGAGAGACCGCTTCCATTTGAATGAGGAAGGACGTAGGCATCTGAAGAGATTGCTGATTGCTGTTCTGAATGAGTCAGTGCATCCCAGTGTGGATGGTAGCAGGGGGTGGCCTCTTGTGGGAATGGGTACTTGGGAGAAGGGGGACAACATCAGGTAATGCTGAGCCCAGTGGAGTCTAGAGGGGATAATGCTGGATATAGAAACAATGGCATTTTTATGATTTATACTAATGCTAGGAGTATAATAAGGGAGAGAAATTGGTGGCACTGATAGCATCAGCCTGGCCAAAGATTATTGGCATCACCGAGACGTGGTTGACAGAAGAGGATATAATAACAGGAATAGTAGTTGCTGGGTACAGCATTTTTCGGCAGGATAGGAAGGGAAAACGTGGTGGTGGTGGAGTACTGCTTATGATAAGTGATGACCTATGTCCTCTAAGAGTGGAGGCTTTGGAAGGCTGTGACACTAAAGATTTTTAAAGCATATGGTGTGAGGTGGAGGTGGGCAAGACAGGATATTTAGTGGGGTGTTGCTACAGACCAAGGAGCACAGAGGGTGGGGACCATGAGATGTTGAGACAGTTGAACGTGGCAAGTGCAAGAAGAATGATTGTTATGGGAGATTTTAACTACAGCTGTATAAATTGGGGAGAGGAAGATGCATGTAGCAATAAGGGAATGGAATTTCTAGAATTCTTGAGGGACAAATGTCTTAGGCAACATGTAACAGAGGGAACAAGAGGTTCAAGAGTTTTGGATTTGGTTATAGCATCAGAAGATTTGATAATAACTGAGATGACATCTCTCCCACCAGTTGGAGAGAGTGACCATAAGGTTTTGACCTGGAAAATGAATAGACATACAGGAGTATCAAAGAGAAGGGAACGTATGTGGAATTATAAAGCAGGTGATTATAATAGTCTTAGACATCAACTTGGAGAAGTTTCGTGGAGGGAGGAATTGGAAGGCCGGGATATCATTAGTGCTTGGGAAATTGTGAAGGAATATTTGTTAGCAGCAATGGAAAGCTGTATTCCACGAGTGAAGAAGAGGACACAATTCAGAGTAAAGTGGATGACAAAGAATATTAAACAGGAACTGCATGCGAAAAAGAGGCTATGGAAGAGATATAAGGAGACAGGTGAAGAGAAGATGCATGAAGAATATAAGACACAGGCCACGAGAGTGACTAGTATGGTAAGGAAGGCGACACTGGAATATGAAACAAGATTGGCCTGTAGATCCAAGAAAAATCCTAGGGAATTTTTTAGCTATATGGCCAGTAGGTGGAGAAATGACATTGTGGGATAAAAATGGGAATAGAGTGACTGATGCAGAGGATATAGTGCAATTGTTCAATGGACACTTTATTGGAGTATTTCATCCTGGAGGAGTCAATTTGAATACTAGAGGGATAGGGCAGGTTCGAGGTTTAGAGATGCAGGAGGAGAGTGTGTTCCAAATACTGAGTACTCTGGATGTCAGTAAAGCTGTGGGATTGGATGGTATTTCACCACAAGTTTTGAGAGAATGTGCTAGGGAACTGACAGTGCCTTTGACCTGGCTTTTCAATGAAAGTCTGGCTGCAGGAAAGGTGCCCATGGAATGAAAGGAAGATAAGATAGTGCCATTGCATAAGGGCGGTAGCAGACTGGAAGTGTCTAATTATAGGCCAGTCTGTGTGTCATCAGTAGTTAGTAAGATCTTGGAGAAAGTAGTGAGGGACCATATACAGCATGCATTGGGCAGATGAGGGTAATATTATCTGTGAGAGTCAACATGGATTTGGAAAGGGGCGCTCTTGTTTTAGCAATAAGCTAGCCTTTTATAATAGTTACAAGAGCATTACATGAGGAAAAGGCATATACTGCAATTTTCTAGACTTAGCAAATGCATTTGACAGGGTGCCACATGATAAGCTGATATTCAAGTTGCAGTACAAGAGTCTGGATGTCAGATTGGTCAACTGGATTCAGGAATTGGCTGTCCGAAAGGTATCAGAGAGTTGTGTATGGTGGAGTAATATCAAAGAGGCAGAAGGTTACAAGTGGGGTTCCAAAGAGCTCAGTACTGGGACCTATATTATTTAACCTTTATATCAATGACATAGAATAAAAATAGATAGAGGCTATTTAACAATAATTGGTTTATATGCCCCAGAAGAAGGAAGAGAACAGGATAATATTGATTTTTATAATCAGCTACAAAACATATATAATAAAATAAATAAAAATGATTACATAATTTTAGCAGGAGACTTAAATGCAAGAATTGGAAACACAAAAATTAATAATAATATAGGAATACATGGAGAACACACTCTAAACAGAAATGGTAAAAAATTGATTGACTTTGTAGTTTATAATAACCTAAAAATAATGAATTCCTTCTATAAACATAAAGACATACATAAATATACTTGGGCAGCAAGAGAATGGAAATCAATATTAGATTACTTCATATTAAATGAAAAGACATCAAAATTTTCATTAGATGTTAGAGTTCACGGAGGATATGAAATAAGCAGTGACCACTTCCTTGTTAAAATAAAATTAAGATTACCACCTAAATGGCTACAAGTAACAAGAACAGAAAGAAAAATTGAAACATTTGTTTATAAAACTAGACTATTGAATGACAAATGTACAATGGCTATATGAACAAAGAATTAACAATATCTAGATAAAATAAAACAAAATGAAGAAATAGAAATAGAATGGCTTAATATAAAAACGATACTCAATGCAGCAGCAAATGAAAGCTTAAGAAAGACCAAAAAATTGAATAAAAGAAAAAAAACTGAAGATCTGGGATGATACAATCAAAGAAATAAAAAGAAAAAAGAAGCCTATCACAAATGGTTAAGCAGTAAAAGATTAGAAGATGAAATAGAATATAAAAGAATAAGAGCCATAGCTAAAAGAGAAGTCAGAAAAAGACATAGAGAATCATGGAATAAATTTGTTTATTCCATGATTCATATAAAATTCATATATAAAAGTACATGATTTATATAAAATAAGACCCAATGTATATAAGATTTTGAAACACCTAAATGCAGATACCAAAGAAAACATAAAATTAAATACTGAATTAAAATTAGAAGAATTTCTAAATTACTACACAGAACTGTGGACAGACAAATCTTTTAAAAAAAGACAACTGGCAAACAATTAACGAAAATGAAAAGGAAATAACTGAAGAAGAATTAAAAATTCTGACCTCTGGAATGTCGAGTATGAGGAAAGATTGAAAAGATGTAATTTGCAGAGTCTAGTGGAGAGAAGGAAGAGGGGAGATATGATAGAGACCTACAAGTTGGTAAGGGGTTGTTATAGGATCAATGGTGGAGAAGTTCTACAGAGAATAGTGGGAGATCAGGGGAGAACCAGAGGTCATCCCTGGAAACTGTATAAAGAGGGTGTGAGTAGGGGAGTGAGAGGCAGGTTTTTTTCATGCAGAGTTGTGAATGATTGGAATGCCTTGCCTGAGAGTGTGGTGTCTGCAAGGAGTTTGAATGTGTTTAAGACCCGATATGATGAGATGTGTGTGAGATAAAAGGACCTCCTAGATGAGTCTTTGACTCCATGAGGTCTTGTTTAATAATAATAATAATAATAATAATAATAAATCAGCCTGAAAGAAACAAGAAACGGAAAATCACCTGGAGATGATAAGCTAGGTTCAGAACTATATAAATACGCAGGAACAAAATTCAAAGAAAGACTCTTATTATTTTTAAATAAAATTTACTCAACTGGAATCCCTCCAATAGAATGGAAAAAAGCAATAGTGATTCCTATCTTTAAGAAAGGTAATAGAGATGACCCTAAAAACTATAGAGGTATCAGTATACTAAATTCCTGTTACAAAATATATAGTAGAATCTTAAATAACAAACTAATGAAATATTCCGAAAACTTTATTCTAGAATTACAGAATGGATTTAGAAAAGGACGCTCATGTATAGATCAAGCCTTTTGCCTAAAATTAATAATAGAGAAAAGAAGAGAATATAATTTAGAAACACATATTGCATTTATTGACTTTGAAAAAACATTTGACAAAGTTAAAAGAAACATATTATTTAACATATTAAAAGAAAGACAAATACCAAATAATATCATATATACTTGTGAAAGTTTCATATAAACTTTCACAAGTATATATGAAAATAATCAAATACAATTAAGATTAAATCACGAGCTATCATATACAAGAGAGATAAACCAAGGGGTCCGACAGGGATGACCCCTTGCAACTCTTTTTAATATCTACTTAAATGAAATAATAATAAAATGGAGTAAAAATTTACATCAAGGAATTAAACTTTCACCTACAGTTAACTTAAACACTCTCCTCTTTGCAGACAACCAAATAATAATTACAAATTCTGAAGATAACTTACAGAAAGCTATTTTAAATCTAAATGAGATATCCAAAGATTATGGTATGATAATATCAACGAAAAAATCAAAAACTATGGCCTCTAAAGGACAAGATCCAGCAAGAACTAAAATAGTAATAGATAACAAGATCTTAGAACAGGTGAATTCATTTAACTACCTAGGATGTATGATCATATATGAAAATGAAAAAGATATAAACGTAAAAATTGCAAAATATTTAAAAATAACAGGTGTGATCAACTCTATATTTAAACCAAACCTAGTTCAAAAACAAACCAGGCTAAAAGTATACAATACATTAGCCCTACCAGTTCTAATGTACGGAAGCGAAATCTGAAGAAAAAGACAAACAAAGATTAACAACAGCAGAAATGAAGTTTATGAGAAAAACTGCAAAGTATACCCTATTTGATCACAAAAGAAATGAAGAAATTATGAAATAATTAAACCAAGAACCAGTAATAGAAAAAATTAAAAAATATAAACATAAATGGATGGAACACGTTCAAAGAATGAAAACAGAAAGATTACCAAAACAAGCCTTAAAATACAAGCCATTAGGAAAAAGAAAACCAGGACGTCCTCTTAAATGATTCAACGATGACTTCTAAGGCCAGAACAGGCCATGCTAGGCCTAAATCCTTGATACCTATGATGATGATGATGATCAATGACATTGTCCGTGGATTGCAAGGGGGTATTCAGTTGTTTGCGTTTGATGCGAAGCTGGGAAATGTAATTAGTAATAGTGCAGATGTGGTAGCCCTGCAAGAGGATTTGAATAAGCTAGATAGATGGGCAAATGAATGGGGGTTGTCAGTTTAATGCAGCATAATGTAAGGTCTTGAGGTTTGGGACACATCGATAGGATGTTGCATACTTATGGGAGGAGATAAACTGAAGGAAGTAGGGGTGACAAGAGATCTGGGGTTGATGATTGATAGAAACCTGAAATTTAGGGGACATATTGAAAGGTAGTGAAGGTAACACAGAGGATTGCTGCAATAATGAGAAGGACACTGACCTGCAGAGATTAAAGGGTTATCATTCCATTGTATAAGACTCTGATCAGACCCCACTTACACTATTGTTCTCAGATCTGCTCCCCAGGATTTGAAGGGGATAAATTAACTGTGAAAAGGCTACAGAGGCGGATAACAAAGATGGTGTCAGGACTGCCCAATGTTAGTTATGAGGATCGGCTGAGGGAGTGTGGACTGCAGAGTTTGGTGGATAGAAGAATGAGAGGTGATGTGATTGAGACTTTTAAACTATTGAGAGGTGGTTACAGTGTTGACACTGGAGAGTTCTTTTGCTTGGTTGACCAGCGGGAAGGAGTCATGACAAGGGGCCATCCCTGGAAGTTACGAAATGAAACTGTGAGCAAGAGGGTGAGGAGTGGTTTCTTTGCATGGAGGGTGATTGAACCACTGAATGCATTGCCTGATAGAGTGGTGAGAGCGAGAACGGTCAATGTGTTTAAGGAGTGGTATGATAGACTTTGTGTTTCCTAGGAGGGACCTCCCTTGATGAGTCTTGATAGACTTGTGTTTCTTAGAAAGGACCTTCCACGATGTCTTTTGACTCCATGGAGGCCTGAATAATAATAATAATAATAATAATAATAATAAATTACAGGTGGGGGGGAAAGGACAATAGAGATGAGCCCATTGCCATACTATATTTTTGGTAGTAAAATCTCCCTTCCCAAGTAAAGAATAAAGGTTGAAGACAATGATGGAAGAAATGTGTAATGCCAGGAGGAAATAGGTCTGCACTATCAATCGATTTTCCACAGATATTTCTAAACAATGAAACTATGTCTAAACTAACTAATACGTCCATTGTTATCTGATGCCATAATTTGAGTTTCAGATAGTTGCCTACCAAATGGATTGAGTTTTACAAGGAGGAATTTGAATATCCAATATGAGGCTTGAAGAGTTTTGATAAGTACAATATTTAGAAAGAAGATATGTAGTAATTCAACTGCCATCTACTACTTTATGCTGCACTCTGTACAATCTGGTAGTGATCGGGTTCTTGATAACTTGCTTCAATGATCTTCTGTTAATTCAAACGTATTGGAGTTCATATCATCGGTTTTTTGTGTGATGACCAAGTGGGATCATGGTCCATTTCTGAATAAGTGGAAGAGTCCTATAATAAACATATGTTCTTGTTTATAACCCACAGTGTCTAAATGAATGACTTTTAAATATGACTGTTAAATTTCCTTTGTCTGCTTTTAGTATGATGATTTCTTCATTGCCATGCAAACTTCTTCAAGCCCTCTTCTGTAATGCTGTGATGTTACTTTTTTGGTAGATGACTTTTAATAAAAATGAAGCACTAAGTCAGGGGTCTTCAAGGCATGGCCTGTGGAGCTCTTTGCGTGGCCCGCTGGCCATTTTGAAAAAATAACCACTTAACATTAAAATGTGATTAAATAAGAAATCATTTCAATGAAGCCTGTGGGCCACTAAGCTATACTGCGGTATTTAGAATTGTAAGATGCTTTCCAAATTCACAAGGAATGCTGTGCATTTGATACTTTACATAAAATCTTATAAAAATAAATATTAAATAGACATGCTTCTTCAGCTATCTACCAAAGGCAAGCAGTACTTAAGTATTAGTACTAACGTCGCAGGTAGATGGCTGAAGCAGTAGTTCTTTCAAGTGCGCTGTCTAGTGCTACCAGATACATCGAAGGTTCTCGATACTTCATTATTTTCATATAAATACAAGAGAATCTCATCCACAGTCAGTCAGTCATGAACAGCGTGATATTCGTGTATAAGCACACACAGGTTCGTCGTGTCAGCCATAGCCTATTGTGGTTTTATATTACCAGACTTTTTTCATTAGTGTGAGACATATTCAGTGGATAATAATCGTTACACGCCCATTTTGGATCATTTTTGGGTTCACCTTCCATCACTATGGCATCTACGAGTAAAAAGCGTAAATCAAGTGATTCTTGTTGGGTTTTTTATGAAAAGTGGACCAATTTGTACTTTTATTGTGCCGATCAAGGATAAGCCAGTGTGTTTAATTTGTCATGAGTCAGTGTCAGTATCAAAAGAATACAATATAAAACGGCACTATGAGACAAAGCATGCATCCAATTTTGATCACCTTCAAAGGCAGCTTCGTGTGGACAAGGTGAACCGTCTCTAAATTGATTTAAAATGGCAGCAGGGTATGTTTAAAAGGCAGAGGGAAGAGAGCGAAGCGTGCATCAAACTAAGTTATGTAATAGCTGAAAAAAATGCTAAAAAATCAAAAGCCTTCTTGGACAGTGAGTTTGGGAAAGAGTCTCTCATCACTGCTGGAGATATTCTGTGTCCACATAATAAGGAAGTGTTTAAAAATCTGAGTTTGTCTGGAGTAACTGTAGTATGACGTGTCAAAGAACTTGCCAATGACATTGAAGGAATTAAAAAAAAAAAAACAGTCGTCCGAATTTATGTAATATTCACTTGCTTTAGATGAGAGCACAGATGTGAAGGATACAGCACAACTGGCTATCTTTGTCTGTGGCATTGATCAACAATTCAATGTGACAGAAGAACTGCTAGCGTTCATACCTATGAAGGGGACGACAACAGGCACTGATATTCTTGAAGTGGCAAAAAAACACTCCAGCGTTTCGACCTCAGCTTAACTAACCTCAAGGTTGTGGTAAATGATGGTGCCCCTACTATGGTGGGAAAGAATGACGGGTTTGTTGTGCTACTACGGAAAGAACCGGAACTAGAAGGAAAAGATTTCATCCATTACCATTGTTTAATCCACCAGGAGAATTTGTGCATGAAAACTATTGGATTTGAGAATATCATGAAAGTTATTGTGACTGTCGTCAACATTATTAGGGCAAGAAGATTGAATCATCAATTCCAAGAGGTTTTCATCAAAGAGTGCGAAGCGGATCATGGTGATGTGGTTTATTATAGTGATGTGCGTTGGTTGAGCACAGGGAAGGTTCTTAAAAGAGTATTTTACTTAAGAAGCAAAATACAGCGGTTCATGCAAACCAAGGGGAAGTCAATTGTGGAATTCAATGATCCGAAGTGGATGGCAGACTTTGCCTTTGTGACCGACATCTCGTTGCATATGAATGACCTATATGCAAAGCAGCTACAATTCAAAGATCAACTGGTGCTCACTCTGTTTGATCACAACAAAGCTTTTCTGGCCAAGCTCAAACTTTGGGAGGAGCAACTCGCAAACAAAAGACTTAACTCATTTTCAACTTCTTGCTGAGTCCAATTGGTCATCTCTTGATGAATAAGCTACAAAATTAGCCATGTTGCAAAGTGAGTTCGAAGAGAGATTTTGTGATTTTTGTAACCAACAGTCTTCTTTAGATTTATTTTCAATGCCATTCAGTGTCAATGCTGCTGAAATGCCAGGCTCAGTACAAATGAAGCTGCTTGAACTCCAAAACAACTCTTCTTTGAAAGAAAAATTATTCAATGTGCCCTTGCTTACACTTTACAAAGACTACATTTCTGAGGACACATTCCCTAATCTTCGCAGGCATGCTTTGAAGATGTGTGCTTTGTTAAGAAGCACATACTTATTAGAGTAGTTTTATTGATGAAAAATAATATAATAAATTTAGTTTAATCCTTTATCCAAGTAGGAGCAAACTAAGTTTGCACCTGAAAATATCTTCAGGACTGAATATGGTGTTGTACTATCTTACCTGGGTAAGCAGTACAACACCAGGCAACTTGTAGCAAAGGTGGAGCAAGCTACCAACACCCCTATCCCAGTATCTCCCATAATGCAAAACACATCTCCTTGCGGATATGTATACTGTTATGCATTAAGGGATTGGCCACTACCCAGACTAGTTTCGACCTTTCTTGAGGTCTCTTCAGTGGGAGCCAGGCCCAGAGTTGGAGATACCAGGCAGAAGCAATAGCAAGGTCATCTTTACCTATAGGAGTTGCCAAAAGGTTTGCCACCTTTTTTTTTATTAAATTACTCTGGATTTAGAGAAAGATGTTGAAAGTTTATTTTTCACTTGGTTAGACTATAATAAATTTAGTTTAATCTTTTATTCAAGTGAGCGCAAACAAAGTTTGCACCTGAAACTATCTTCAGGACTGAATATAGTGTTGTACTATCTTACCTGGGTAAGTAGTACAACACCATATTCAGTCCTGAAGATATTTTCAGGCACAAACTTTGTTTGATCTCACTTGGATAAAGGATTAAACTAAATTTATTATAGTCTAACCAAGTGAAAAATAAACTTTCAACTTATGTGAGCAGTTCTTCTCCAGAATGAAACATGGGAAGTCCAAGACAAGAACTCAGATTACGGACCAACATCTCGAGAATAATCTGACCATAGTGACTTCCAACATTGATGCCAACATCAACAAGCTGGTCAAGGAAAGGCATTTCCAAGTTTCCCATTGACATTGTAAAAAATGAATGTTTTCTTCATTAAATTATCTTTCTTTAAGTATTGCTTGTATTTACTTATCATGAACCTGACTCCTACCTATGCTCTTAAAGCTGAGTTTGTTTATTTTTATAGGATTTTATGTAAAGTATCAAATGCACAGCGTTCCTTGTGAATCTGGAAAGCATCTTACAATTCTAAATACTGCAGTATATAGCTTAGTGGCCTGCGGGCTACATTGAAATTTTTAATGCAGCCCACTCTGTCTGAAAGGTTGAAGACCCCTGCATTAAGTCATCTTGTCGTTGATACTTAATTATCATGTAATAATTATGTCGTTAATCATGTGATAGAAATAGTGGTTTTTTTTAATACTGGCCATCTTTTCGAATGTCTGGGAGTAATAGTGTGGTCGAAGTCTTTACTTAGAACTGAAGACTCAATTTCAGTAAGGTTATAGTTAGAAACATTTAATACGTAAACTTTAGTAGTAAGACGGCTAGTATTTCTGTGTACTCTGTTGTATAAATGCTTGAATTTTCTGGAGAACCTATATTTACAATCTTTTTCTACTTTTGAAACCCTCTTGGAATGCATATAATCTATAGCATTCCATATATTCAGGGACATGAGCAGCAGTTAGCTAATGAAGACAAAAAAAAAACCAAAAAACCTAGAGCGTTCTTTCAATATGTAGCCAGCAAACAAGGAATGATTATGGTAGGATGACATTGACCAGAGAAAATAGTATAAGGACAACTGCTGCAGAGAATATAGTTGAGATATTTAATGAGCAGTTAAGGTTTTTCATCTTTGTGAATGTGACATCATGATGAGTTTAAAAGCAGTGGATGAGAAGAGACTGACTGTGAGTGGGCAAGAGGTACGGCATATGTGGAAGTGAGGCTGTGGGACTTGATGATATATCACCACATATTTTGAAGAAATGTGCAGAGAGTTGACATCTGCCTTGATATATTTGTTTAATATGAGTCTTACAGTTGGGTCAAGTGTAAGACTCTTCCTTCCAAAAGAGTGGAAGGAAGGCAAGATTATACTGCTTCATAAGGGAGGGGACAGAATTCAAGCATCAAATTATATATTGTCAGGTGTTATGGTTAAAGTGTTTGAAAGGGAAGTGAGAACCAGGACAGAGAATTGGGTTGACAACAGTGGTATTATCTTTGATGGCCAGCATAGACAATGGCCAGCTCATTGTAAAGTCATATTTTAGTAATCTCTTACTTATTACAATGAGCTGCATTGGATGAGGGAGATGGATATACAGCAGAATGAATAGATAGATTTAGATAGGCTTTTGATAGATTTAGATAGGCTTTTGATAGATTACCACATGATAAGTTGATAGACAAACTAAAGTGGATGGGGTTGAATATTAGATTACTGCATTGGACTGGAGATTTTCTCTCTGATAGGTATCAGCAAGTTGTGTATCGGGGAGCAATATCCCAGAAGAGGAAGGTCACTAGTGGTGTGCCTGAGGGGTCTGTTTTAGGGACATTACTGCTTAACCTGTATGTTAATAATATTGGGGAAGATTTGAATGGGGATATTCAGTTGTTTGCAGATAATGCAAAGTTGGGAAGAACTATGCAGAGTAGATGTGGCCTTACAAGAAGACTTGAAGAGACTGAGTGAATGGCTGCTGAACTGGGGATAACAATTCATGTTGCAAAATGTAAAGTTTTAAAACTTGGGAAACAAAGATAGGATGTAGACTTTACTCTTGGCGGGAGATATATCATTTGAGGTGAAGGAAATATGAGATCCTGGGGTGATGTTGGATAAGGATCTAAAATTTAGAGGACGCATTACCAAAATTGTGAGAACACAAAACAATGAATTCTGGCAATGATTCAAATCTCCCGACTTGTAAAAGTAAGGAGATTCTATTTTACCCTTGTATAATTAGGTTACATATGAACTACTCTGCACAGACTTGGCCACCTGGTTTTCAAAAGGATGATGAGGAGGGGTGATGTAATAGAGACATACAAGTTGGTAAAGAGTTGTTACAAGATTAACACTGAAGAGGTTTTTCAGAAAATAGTGGGAGATGAGAAGAGAACAAGATGTCATCCATGGAAGCTGTATAAAGAGGGTGTGAGCAAGGGAGTGGAGAAGCAGGTTTTTTTTGCATGGAGAGTTGTGAATGACTGGGATGCATTGCCACAGTGTGGTGTTTGCAGAGTGAATGTATTTAAGGAGTAGTATGATGAACTATGTGTATGACAAAGGGACCTCCCACAATGACGTCACCATGAAGTCAGACGACTTCATGGGGGTGTTGGGATAATAATAATAATAATATTGAATTTTCCAATACATTATGTTGGTGACATGCTTTTTGTTCTGTGGAGAACAGGCTAGGCCCAATCTAGTTTTTTGTATTTAGGCTCACAGCAAATCAAAACATGTCTTTTTTAAACCCTTTGCATTTTATTATTATTATTATTCAGGTTTCCATGAAGTCATAGTGGGAGGTCCTTCTTAGGAAAAACAGTCTATCATACCACTCCTTGAACTCATTGACTGTTCTTGCTCTCACCACCCTCTCAGGCAATGCATTCCACGGTTCAACCACCCTCCATGCAAAGAAACCACTCCTTACCTTCTTGTTCACAGCTTCCTTTCATAACTTCCAGGGATGGCCCCCTTGTCATCGCTCCTTCCCGTTGTTCCACCAAGCAAAAGAATTCCCCAATGTCCACCATGTAACTGCCTCTCAACAGTTTAAAAGTCACGATCATATCACTTCTCCTTCTTCTATCCACCAAACTCTGCAGTCCACATTCCCTCAGCCGATCCTGATAACTGACATTGTATAGTACCGAAACCATCTTTTGTATCTGTCTCTGTAACCTTTCCACAGTTAATTTATCCCCTTTAACTCCTGTGGACCAAATTTGAGAACAATAGTCTAAGTGTCTGATCATTGTCTTATACAATGGAATGATAACTCTTTTATCTCTACGGGTCAGTGTCCTTCTCAGTATTGCAGCAATCCTCTGGGTTACCTTTACCACCTTTGCAATATACTCCATGAATTTCATTTTCTATCAGTCATCACCCCCAGATCTCTTATCTCCCCTACTTCTTCCAGTACAGCTCCTCCAATCAAGTATGCAGCCTCCCATTGATGTATCCCAAACTTCAAGACTACATTTTGCTGCATTAAACCCACACCCCAATTCATTTGCCCATCTGTCTAATTTATTGAAATCCTCTTGCAGGGCTGCCACATCTGTACTATTACTGATAACTCTTCCCAGCTTCACATCATCTGCAAACAAATGAATATCCCCTTGCAATCCATTGACAATGTCACTGATATAAAGGTTGAACAATACAGGTCCCAGTACTGAGCCCCATGGAACCCCACTTGTAACCTTCTGCTTCCTTGATATTTCCCCACCATACACAACTCTGATATCTATCAGACAGCCAATCATTAATCCAGTTGACTAACCCGACATTTAAACCCATGTGCTGCAAAATAAATATCAGCTTATCATGTGGCACCCTGTCAAATGCCTTTTCAAAATCCAAAAAAATGGCAGTATATGCATTTCCCTCATCAACTGCCCTTGTCACTTTATAATAAAAGACAATCATATTACTAAAGCATGAGCGCCCCTTAACAAATATATGGTGATTCTCACAGATAACATTAACATTACCCTCATCTGCCCAACACTGTATATTTTTGCAGAATGTACATTTTTTTTGATTTTCAGAAAATCAGGAATTATAGAATTATCTCTGTAATTTTTCAAAAAAAAAAAAAGTGCTTGAAAGCGAGACTCTTGCATTTCAACTTTTCTAAGGAATGTACCTGTTTTTGTTTCTCCTTTGTTAAGATGATCCATTTTTTAATTAATTAACTATGAGTAGTTTATGAGAGAGAGAGGGAGATATGATCTTTTATACGAAAAAGCAAGAAGTATGAATCAGAAGAGAAAGGGAATTCACTAGAAGTATAGAAAATAAGAATGGGAAAATCATAACTGAAGAAGATAAAATCCTAATGAGATGGAAAGAATACATTGAAGATCTAATTGACAAGGAAAATAGGCCAAATGAGTTGCCATTAGAAGGTATAAAGAAGATAAATGAAGATGATCTAGGCCCAGAGATTTTGTAGGCAGAAGTAGAAATTGCTATTAAAGAACTAAAATGTGGAAAGGCAGAAGAAATCGATGAAATACCTGAAGAATTACTGAAACAACTTCAGAAGAAAGGAACTGAAGAAATAACCAAAATAATAAATTTAATTTATAACAAAGGAGAATTACCAAAAGATTTTATGACCTTAATATTTATACCTATACCAAAGAAAAGTAATGCAGTGAAGTGTAAGGATTTTAGAACAATAACCCTCATTTTGCATACATCAAAAATACTTATGAGAATCCTAACACAGAGAATTGCATCTAAGGTGGAGGAATTTCTTGGAGAAGATCAGTTTGATTTCAGGAAGGATAAGGGAACAAGAGATGTAATTGGATTGTTAAGAACAATAAGTGAAAGTAGTTTAGAAGTGAATAAAGAAGTTAATATCTGTTATATAGATTTTTAAAAAGCTTTTGACTTTGTAAAATGGGATAAGATGGTGGAAGTAATGGAAAAGATTGATATAGGCTGCAAAGATAGAAGATTAATTATTTCACTATATATATGGAGTAAACTGCTATGGTAAGAGATATATTGGATGAGGAGTAAGACAAGGCTTTCTTTGTCACCAATTATTTTCAATGTGTATTCTGAAGCAATGTTAAAAGAAGGATTGGAGAATGCTGAAGAAGGAATAAAGATAGGAGGTAGACAGATATTTGCAATACGATATGCAGATGACAAGGCATTATTATCAAACACTGAGGAAGGATTACAACATCTGCTGAACAGATTACTGGAATCCTGTATCAACTATGGAATGAAAATTAACAACATAAGCAAAACAAAAGTAATGAAAATAACAAGGAATGAGACAACTATGGATGTAAGAATAAATGGTGAAAAATTGAATCAAGTAAGAACATTTAAAAATCTAGGAAGTGTGATTAGCAGTGATAGAAGATGTATAAGTGACATAAAAGCAAGAATAGAATTGGGAAGAGATGCCTTTAATAGAAAATGGAATTTATTCAGAAGTAAAATGAATAAAAATTTTAAAAAATTTTCCATTTTACTTCTGAATAAATTCCATTTTCTATTCTTCCCATATAGATTGAAACCTGAACATTGAGGAAACAAGAAATTAAATTTTTAGAAAGCTTCGAGATATGGATTTGGAGAAGGATGGAAAAAAAATAAAACGGACAGATAAAATAAATAATGAAGAGATTTTAAAAAGAGTAGAGAAAGAAAGGAATTTGTTAAGAAGGATAAAAAGAAGAAAGGGAAATTAGATTGGACATATCCTAAGAGGAATAATCAGAGATGCCATTGAAGGAAAAATAGAAGGAAAAAGACCTAGAGGAAGAGTGAGGAAAACCATGCTAGATGACATGCTGAATGGAGACAGATACACAACCTTGAAAGAGAAGGCTCAGAACAGAAGAAAGTGGAAGGAAAGTTTTTGCTACTAAAAGAAGAACCTGTTTAATTGCAGAATACTTAAAAAGAAGAAGAGTTTATATGAAGCATGAATAATTACCAGGTTTGACTCTTAGACCTTTTATTGATTAAAACTGAATGTTACTCCAAGATGTTTTGCTGTCTTTATGATTAACAGCATCTTCAAGAAGAAATTTAACAAATATTTAACATAAATATCTTCCTGAAGATTCTGTCAGCCATAAAGACGGTAAAACAATTTTGTTCCCTTTCCAGTATACTGGAATGTGGTCCAATGTTAAATGACTGTAACATTCACTCAAAATGTGCAGTGCTTTATCATCAAGTCTTTATACCCTCGTTAGCATCAGCTTTACTGAATTCCCCATATACCTCCTGTTCACTCTTCAACAGTCCCTCCTCCTGCTCCTCTCTTCATTCAATCTCTGCATAATGCCACATCCATAAGGATGAAATACTTTTAGGAACTGCTCATTTAATATCTCAACTATATCATCCTCTTCCCACAGTGGTTGTCATTCTACCATTTTCACCATTCCATAACCATTCTTATACTGGCCACATATCCAAAGAACTACCTGGGATTTGTTTTGGCCTTATTGGCTAACTGTTGCTCATACAACACTATTCTTTGCCAAGCACAAGTAGCACAAAGAGCAAAGCCTGCTGTTTATGCTACTCATGCACCTGATAATACCACTCAATCTTATGCTACCTCCATAATATTTTCTTCTTCTTCTTCTAGAATGCATGCTTAACTCTTCATTCATTCATTTCACACTACCTTATTTAACCTCTTGACCCTTGGAATACATTCAGACATTGCCTCTGCTAGATAGTTCATGAGTAGGGTCCAAGCATCTTTGATCTCCTTTACATACCATTTCGCATTCCATGAGGAATGTAAGCTGTTTACTGAATTTTTCATAATCACTAGCTTTATAGCTCCACATATACCTCCTCATTACAGAAGTCCTCATACAGCTGATCATCACTCAGGTGATAGTCACTCTCACCAACTACAGGAAGATTCAATACCTCATTTATAATAACATCTTCTGATGAGACAATCAGATCAATGATCAAATCAATTGCAAGCTATGCATTGTAAGTATAAAACTGAACTGCAATTGATGTGTTGCAGGATTTGGGAGTGATAGTGGACATAGAATTGAAATTCATCATTTCCTGATACGTGCCCTCAACAGGTATGCCAGGATACTGTGATAATACAACATATGTAAGTTTTGATGAACTGAAACGTAAGTAGACATGTATAAGAAAATTAATACAATTTTTATTTATTTCTCCAGTTAATAAACTTTTCTCCTTTGTAACATCTGCAATGGACAAATTTCCACTTTGGTCTACCCTGGTATCAATCAAATTCCCTGTGCTGTGGCTTTCATCAAATTAACAAAAATTCCATCATCAGCATCTTCATCTTCAAATACTTGATATGTATCCTCAGGAAAGGGGAAGAATGTACAAGCTATTATGATAGTACTGCAAGAAAAGGTTACCTCTTTAATAATTTCCTTTTGACAATTTCCCTCCAAATTAGTCTGTTATCTGTGAGAACATCAATAGTGTCAGATCTTATATTTTTTTTTTCTAAAATGCTTCTTAATGTATCAATCCACCTAGATGTTGGTGTTCATCGTTTTTTTTTCCCCTGCCATACTTACAAAATAAAAGCTAATTTTTCCTCTTCCATTCTGATTAAGTGACCATACCACTTGAGATTAGCTCTGCTAACACATTCCTGAATGCTAACGATGTCCAGCTTATTCTCTTTGTTTTTAATATGATTCTACCATTGATGCTAGATAGAATCTGTTCACTCCCCTAATCTTTCTCAGAACTTTCATATCTGTAGTTTCCAATCTTTGCTCAAGTGTTTTATTTCTGATAAAATAAAATTTTATTTTATCAGAAATAAAATTAGTGTTTTGACTAATTTCACTCTTATTCCATATTAATCAATTCACTAGCTCCCAATCATACCAGTTTTTCTTATTCTATTGTCCATTTCTACATTTACTTTGCAATCTTCCCACATTCGGGCAAATTGGCCATAAGAACAGATGCAATTACAGACAAAAATACTGTTGTTGGTGATAATGGGTGGTAAGATGACATTGATGATAGTAGAATAATTAAGTGCAGCTTGAGAATTCCAAGGGTCAAAGGTTAAATAAGGTAGGTGTGAAATGGATGAATGAAGAGATTATTATTATTATAAAAAAAACCTCCATGGAGTCAAAGACTCGTTGTGGGGGGGGTCCACTGTTATACATGCAGTTTATCATACCACACCTTAAATATGTTCACTTTCTCTGCACTCACCACACTATCAGGAAATTCATTCCAATTACTCACCACTCTTCATGCAAAAAACTTTCTTCTCACTCCCTCCCCTCTTGCTCACACTCTCCTTATACAGCTTCCAGGGAAGACCTCTTGTTCTCTTCACCCATTCTATACAAAACCTCCCCAACATTAATCTGGTAATAACCTCTGCTTATATGTCTCCATCATATCCCCTCTCCTCCTTCTATCCACCAATTTCTACAAATTGCATTTTTCAATCTGCCTTCATACACAACATTCCAGAGACCAGAAACCACCTTAATCAAACATCTCTGAACCTTTTCCAATACATCTTCATCTTTTTGAAAACTAGGTGACCAAATCTGCACACACATTAATCTAATGTGACCTGATCAAAACCTTATACAAGGGAACCATAATATTCTTACTTCTACATGTCAGTATGCTTTACATTATTCCAATTATCCAATGTGTGGTCTTCACAATTTTATTCCCAAATTTCAAAACTTTACACTTTACAACATTGAAATGATAACTCCCACTCATTTACCCATTCGGCCAGTGTATTCAAGTCTTCTTGCAAAGCCACAGCATCTGCTCTGCTCCTGATAGCTCTCCCCAACTTTTCATCATCTGCAAACAACTGCATCTCACCATTCAGACTTCTCAAAATATCATTTACATACAAATTAAAACAGCAATGGACCCAAAATAGACCCTTCAGGTACACCACTAGTAACTTTCCTATTCTGGGATATTGCTCCTCTATAGACAACTCGCTGATATCGATCAGACAGCCAATCTCCAATCAGTGAAATAATCTACTGTTCAGCCCCATCCATTCCAATTTAGTTACCAGCCTGTCATGTGGCACACTTTATCAAATGCCTTTGCAAAATCTAAATATGCCACTGTATATGCAACACCCTTATCCAATGCATTTGTCACTTTATTATAAAAAGTAAGCAGATTGCTAAAGCACGATCTTCCTCAACAAATCCATGCTGGCCACTAAAGGGTATTTTTCTGTTGTCAACCCAATTCTGAATCTTGGTCCTAACTAACTTCTCTAACACCTTAACCACAACTCCAGATACACAGACTTGTCTACTCTTATCATCTCCCTTATGAACTGGAACAATTTTACCCTCTTTCCATTCCATTGGAACTTGATCCAGTGCAAGACTCATGTTGAGAAGATATGTTAAAGCTGTTATTAATTCTCCAGAACATTCCTTCAAAACACATGGTGAAATAGCATCAAGTCCCACAGCCTTATTTACATCACGTCTATTCAATTCCTCATATGCCTCCTGCTCACTTACTAACAGTTCCTCCTCCTCCTTTCCCACTGCTTTCAAGTTCTGCATGATGTCACATTCATAAGAATGAAATACCTTTATAAACTGCTCATTAAATATCTCAACTATATCCTCTGCAGCAGTTATCATTCCTCCATTTTCACTAATCAATCCCATCCTACCATAATCATTCTTTCTTTTACTGGCCACATTTCAAAAACCCTTCTTAGTTTGGCTGCATTAGCTAACTGCTGCTCATATTGCACTTTTGCTACCCTTATCAAACAAGTCACCTTTCTCGCCTGCTTTTTATACTTCTCATGTAACTGGTTGTTATAACTACTCATCTTGTGCTTCTTCATAATACCTTCTTCCAGATTACATACCTTATTTCTTGATTCATCTGTTTCACATGTTCTCTATTTACTCTATATGGAATTTTATTTCTTATAACATTATCTCATTAATTATTTCATATAACATTATCTCTATATGGAATACATTCTGAAATTGCCTCCACCAAATAGTTCTTGAGTAGAATGCAAGTAGCATTGATATCCTTTCCATCCCTTTCCTCTTTACAATTTATTACCACAAGCTGTTTCCTGAGCTTTTCATAATTACCAGCCGTATAATTCCACATATATCCCTTTCTAACAGACATCCTTGAATGGCGAGAGTGACAATGACACCTCATGGTCACTCTCACCAACTGGGGAACGATTTGACACCACATTTATAACAACATCATCTGATGATATGATATGATCAAATCCAATAGTCTTGATTCTCATATACCCCCATATATTGTCTTTCAAAAACTCCAGAAATTCATTTTCTTTGTTGCCAGATGCAGGTTCTTGATTTCAGTCTATATTACCATAATTAAAGTTGCCCATAATGATCACTCATTTCTTGCTAGCTAGGCCAATTGCCTATACAATTCCTTCTCATTACCCTCCATATTACCAGGTATATAGCAACACCCAGCTAAATATTTCATCCTGTTTACCTCCACCTTACACCATACTGCCTCAAAACTGTGTCCACAATTTGCATCTTACAAATCCACCTTAGATGGGCACAACTCCTCTGCCACCATCAGCAGTACTCCTACTCCCTTTTTTTCCCTGTTCGACTTCATGAAAAATATCATATCTGTTCATCTCTATTCCTGTCAGGATGTCATCGTCATCTAACCATGTCTCATTTATGCCAACAATTTTGAGGCAAATAAACTCAAGCAATGCAACAATTTTGTTCTCCTTATTTCGAATACTTCTAACAAACATAAGAAATAATTTCCAGTTCTACAAGTCCTACGAACATCACTTCTCTGATGTGACTCTTCAATAGCTTCCCCAGTCCCTTCCTCTGTATTATCACCATTCTACAACTTTCCTCACATCAAAACTCTCCCTTCCCATCCCAGGTCATCTCGATCTTTTTTTGCCCACTCACGCATTCACCTCTGCATCCAGCATCCACATGTTTCATAGTGTTTCCCCGTCCACCCTGACTCCCCGTTTCCCTGTTTGTGTTGTGCTTTCACTCTCTCTCATCACCTTCCCATTTACAAGTGAGCAAATACCTCTCCCTACCCTGCTTTTTTTTTGCTTTTTCATATCACCTAGCACCACCTCAGATCTATTCATTACCTCTCCTGCCAGCAACAATCTCTCCAGCTGACTCACACCAAAACATTTAAATACAGCCCATCTATTCTGAACAGTTCCATCCATCCCTCAAATTCATCCCACACATTCACAAAATGCACTCCTTTCTCCTCTCCTAACTACACTAATATATCATTCATAATCTTTGCTTGCCTCCTCAATTCATCACTATCATACCTTTGCAACATATTACCTTTCCCACAACCCTGTTAGCTTGTACTCTTCTTAATAATCTCCTTATATCCTAGCTGACATTTTCCTTGTTCCTATCCAAATCATTTGTCCCTACTACAACCACCAACTCTTTTGCCCTCTTATTTCTCATGTTCAATGCTTCAATCGCTTTGCTTGTTCTACCACCAGGAAAACAAACCTCATGCACCTTGTCATTCACCACATCTATAATAACAGAATCTCCATAGAGAGCCATTCTTGAATCATTCATTACATCTTTTGCATGACCACCTTTCCTTCCACTCTTTTTCACTCTTCTATGTATGTCTGTAATTCTTTTCATTTCATTTTGCATGTGCTTCATCTCTTGCCTCATCATCATCAACTCTGCTTTCATATTCAGATTCAATATATGATAACATGAAGATTAATGTCTGATATTTTCATATAGTTTCATATTATGCCTTTGGTTATTTTTATTATGCAGCATCTGCAGCAGACTTCACACTAAGGTTCTAACAAGGATAATTAACTGACTCATATATCTTCTCCTGAGCGATATTCTAATCTTGTAGTGGAAGCTGCTGATCATGTATTTTATGAATGTTTGGTGTAACAGCAGTAGGCTTGGATGCATCCCGAAACATCATCATCATCATGAAACTACTACTATTTTGATGTGAAGAACTGGCAAAAACTGAAGCTGCAGCTCCAGATAATAAGAGTGAGACACCAGGTTCGATATCTTTTATCATACATTATGCAACTTGACAAGAAGTAGATAATTCAGGTGATACAGAACAAGGAACTAATATATGGCTATCTCCACTTGGCCCTGATTCTATTTTATTTGGGTGAGTTTTGATTAACTCAACAATATTAAGAATAGGTGTCATATTCATTACTGGGATTAGCATCAGATCGGAGCAAATTGTCGAAAAGATGTCACTACCTGTGATTCCTCCATTCCTATTACTGTAAGATTAAGTAGGCAATACAGAGAAAGAAGAAATTATGGAGGCAACATAAGTTGAGTGGTATACTAATCAATTCCATGAGGAGTACAAAGAACAGGCAAGGAAGGTGACGCGGTTATTAAGGATAGCAAAAGTACAGCATGAGCAGCAGTTAGCTAATGAAACAAACAAACAAACAAACAAAAAACCCTAGGAAGCTCTTTCAATATGTAGTCAGCAAAACAAAAGAATGATTATGATAGGATGATTTTGATTAGAGAAAATGGTATAATGGCAACTGCTGCAGAGAATATAGTCGAGATATTTAATGAGCAGTTTGTAAAGGTCTTTCATCCTTGCAAATATGATATCATGGAGAGTTTGAGAGCAGTAGAAGATGAGGAGAGACTGACTGACTATGAGTGAGCAAGAGGTATATGGGGAAAATGAGCAAACTTACTAATATGGCTGTGGGATTTAATGATATATCACTAGGCATTTTGAAGGACTGTTCAAGGCAGTTAACATATTTGTTTAATATTATTATTATTATTATTATTCAGGCCTCCATGGAGTCAAAAGACTCATCGTGGGAGGTCCTCTCTATGAGTCATACACTGAGTCAAGTTCCAAATGAGTGGAAGTAAGGCATGATTGTACCACTTCATAAGGGCGGTGACAGAACTCAAACATCAAATTATAGACCAATTTGTGTGTCAGATGTAGTGGTTAAAATGTTGAAGAGGATGGTGAAAAACAAGATCCAGAATTGCATTGACAACAGTGGCATTATCTTCAATGGACATCATGGATTTGCTAAACGGAGCTCGTGTTTTAGTAATCTATTTACTTGTTACAATAAGATGACAGCTGTATTGGTCAACACCCTGTGCACTGTTGTATCCTGGTGAAGAATGAGCTCTGCTTCCTGCAGAATAAAATCCCAAATCAATCAATCAGCTGCATTGGATAAGGGAGATAGATGCACAGTAGTATACTTAGATTTTGGAAAGGATTTTAATAAATTACCACATGATCAGTTGATAGTCAAACTAGAGCCGATGGGGTTGGATATTAGACTAGTGCAATGGATTGTGGATTGTCTATCTGATAGGTGTCAGCAAGTTGTGTATGGGAGAACAATATCCTGGAAGGGGAAAGTTACTAGTGGTGTGCTTCATGGGTCTGGTCTGTTTTAGACCCCTGAGTGTTTAAGGGCTATTGCTGCTTAAACTGTATATTAATGATATCATGGAAGACTTGAATAAAGATATTCAGTTGTTTGCAGATGATGAAAAGTTGGGACAAACTATGAGGAGTAGAGCAGATGTTCTGGCCTTACAACATTTGAATATGCTGGGTGAATGGGCATGGGAGTGGGGATGCCAGTTCAATGTTGTGAAACGTAAGGTTTTAAAATTTGGAAACCGAACATGGGGTGTAGAATTTATTCTTGGTGGGGATATATTGTTGGACATGGAGGAAATACGATATATTGGGGTGATGGTGGATAAGGATCTAAAATTTAGGTGACACTGCTAAAATTGTGAGGACAAAACAACGAGTTCCAGAAATGATGTGGAAGATGTGGAAAACCTTTTATTGGGATTATATTGATCAAGTGTATATAATAAACAACTAAGTTATGCCAACTAGTTTCACCAAATGAGTCTATTGTCATCTTCAGGGTACATAACTGATGTAAGGCACTAAAAAGTAAAAAACTGTTACAAACTAAAATCAACCGATTCCAATTATATTAAACAAAGAGCAGAGCGCGTACAATACATTCATAGAGCATGGATGATCTCACTTGTTGTTATTTAGGAACGTTCTATAGTTGGCACTATAATTCAGTTCTGGCGAGTTGAAGGATCTGATCACGGGCAAAATTATAGTTGTTTATTATATACACTGATCAATATAATCCCAATAAAAGTTTTTCCAGAGCTTTTTGGTCAAGAAAATTAAACGTTTTTTTAACATGATGTGGAAGATGTTGACTTTAGAAGTAAGGGGAATTCTGGATCCATTGTATAAGGTCTTGATTAGGCCACATATTGACTACTGTGCACAGATTTGGTCACCTGGCTTTCAAAAGATGCTTCACAGAGTATAGTGGATAGGAAGAAGTGGGATGATATGATAGGGACATACAAGTCGGTAAGGTATCGTTATAGGATTAATGTTAAAGTTTTTCATAAAATGATGGGAGGTGGATAGGGGAAGAACAAGAGGCTATCCTTGGAAGCTGTATAGGGAGGATGTGAGCAAGGGAGGAGAAGCAAGTTTTTTGCATGGAGAGTTGTGATTGATAGGAATGTATTGTCTGAGAGCGTGGTGTCTATAGAGAATTTGAATGTGTTTAGGCATAGTATGATGAACTGTGTATGACAAAGGATTTCCTAAACGAGTCCTTAGCTGCATGGGATCTTAGGATAATAATAATAATTAAGTAGTAGGAGAGAGAGATGTGTGTTGTGTAGCGAATTAGAGTGCTCTCCTGCAACGAGTCCTTAGACTCCTTGTAGGTATCATTTAATAATAATCCTCACTAAATATTGGTCTAAATAGTTTAATTGTTTTTGTCCTATAGGTTCTTCATTTAGAGGCAGTTGATATTTTTTATGTTTCTGCTATTTTCATTGTTTTGGTCTTTTTATTGCTGATTTTCATACCAGATTTATTACAACAGTTATTAAACTTAGGGAATCCTGCTGACATGTTCTGGATTTATTTAGAAGTATAACATCATCTGCATAAAGTAAAGAGCTGAGATTAACATCACCCATTTCAATATCAAGTTTAATGCCACTTTCCTTCATAGTGTAATCCATATAGATGAAGACTAACAGTACAGATAATGTGTACCCTATTTCACACTTGATTTAACATAAAAAATTTATTTATACTTCCTTCAATTCTATCAACTGACTTATAACTCACATAAACTATGTATTGTTTGTTATTATTATTATCCAGGCCTCCATGGAGGCCTGGATAATAATAATAATAATAAAAACATCCTCATCACGGGAGGATGTTTTTAGGAAATACAAAGTCTATCATACCACTCCTTGAACCCATTAACCGTCCCCACTCCAACCACTCTCAGGCAATGCATTCCAAGGTTCAACCACCCTCCACGCAAAGAAACCACTCTTCACCCTCTTGCACACAGCCTCCTTTCATAATTTCCAGGAATGGCCCCTTGTCATCATTCCATCCCGCCATTCCACCAAGTGAAAGAACTCTCCAATGTCTACCCTGTAACCACCTCTCAACAGTTTAAAAGTCTCGATCATATCACTTGGTGGAACGGTGGGAAGGAGTGATGACTTCCCATCATTCCACCACTGCAGACCAAACTCTGCAGTGGTGGAATTTGGTCTGCACATGGACTGCAGACCAAACTCTGCAGTCCACATTCCCTCAGCCGATTCTCATAACTCATATTGTACAGTCCTGAAACCATCTTTGTTATCTGCCTCTGTATCCTTTTCACAATCAATTTATCTCCTTCAACTCCTTCGGACCAAATCTGAGAACAATAGTCTAAGTCTGATCAGGGCCTTATACAACGGAATGATAAATCTTTTATCTCTGCAGGTCAGCGTCCTTCTCAGTATTGCAGCAATCCTCTGAGTTACCCTCACCACCTCTGCAATATGCTCCCTGAATTTCAGTTTTCTATCAATCATCACCCTCAGATCTCTTGTCTCCCCTACCTCCTCCAGTACAGCTCCTCCAATCGAGTATGATTCAATCTAGACAGATTGAATCATTCAATCTGTTTCAATGAGTTTATTCAAATCCTCTTGCAGGGCTGCCACATCTACACTATTACTGATAACCCTTCCCAACTTCACATCATCCACAAACAACTGAATGTCCCCTTGCAATCCATTGACAATATCATTGATATAAAGATTGAACAATACAGGTCCCAGTACTGAGTCCTGTGGAACCTTATTCCTTGATATTGCCCCATCATACACAACTCTCTGATACCTATCGGTCAGCCAATCCTGAATCCATTTGACTAACCCGACATTTAAACCCATGTGCTGCAACTTAAATAGCAACTTATCATGTGGCACCCTGTCAAACGCCTATATGTCCCATTTAGTCCCATATGTCCCTGTCAAACGCCTATATATAATGTCCCATTTACACCACATAATTGTAGCATTTTGAATGGCTTGTTTCTCGGTATGCATTTTCCAGATCTTCAAAACGTAAATACAGATCCTTGTGATATTCCCATGATTTTTGAACTGTTTGTCTTAAGGTGAAAATCAAATCCTGACAACCTTTGTTTGGCTTGAACCCAACTTTTTCTTCTCCTTCACAATTTTTCTTAGTCATTACTCAAATATGAATGGGTTACATTTATGCAAACATACCTGAGTAAAGTATGCTTGCATAAATAAATGCTTGTGTAAAGTTGTATGTGGTATTATCTCTGATGGACAGCATGGATTTGCTAAAGGGAGGTCATGTTTTAGTAATCTACTTACTTATTACAATAAGGTGATGCTTCATTGGAAAAAAGAGATAGATACACAGTAGTACTGTGTATCTGTCTGAGAGAGTGATTAGATTTTGCAAAGGGCTTTTGATAGATTACTGCATGATAAGTTGATACTCAAACTAGATCAGGTGGGGCTGGAAATTAAACTAGTGCATTGGATTGGAGATTGGCTATCTGATAGGTATCAGCAAGTTGTGTATAGGAGAGCAATATCTCAGAAAAGGAAAGTCACTAGTGGTGTGCCTCAGGGGTCTATTTTAGGGCCATTGTTGTTTAACCTGTATGTTAAATGATATTGGGGAAGATTTGGATGGGGATATTCAGTTGATTGCAAATGATGAAAAGTTGGACAAACTATGAGTAGAGCAGTTGTTGTGGCCTTACAAGAAGTCTTGAACAGATTGAGTGAATGGGTATGGAAGTAGAGATGCCAGTTCAATGTTGCAAAATGTAAGGTTTTAAAATTTGGGAAACAAAAATGGATAGAATTTATGCTTGGCAGGGATATATTGCTGGAGGTGGAGGAAATTAAAGATCTTGGGGTACATCAGTAACATGGGCAAGCTAAGGATTTTTTAAAACATTTTTCATAATTTCATTTATTTATTTTGTTTATTTTTTAATTAGTCTGGAAACCCTGCTCTAAAGACAGAAAGTGAAACTTTTTTTGATCCACTTCAGGCCTCTAATAAGTAGTCTTACTCTAGACATTAGAATTCATCCCCTTCCCCCTAAAAACAATCACAAACCTTTATGCCAAATGGTGGGATTCAAACCTGCAGGTAGGAGAATGGCTACATTAACTACTCAACCAATGGCCAAGAAAAAATTGCATAAGACCCAAAGAAATGTGGTAGTTATCTTTGGACACACTAACTCTATCAATGCTACAAACTCAGTTCTCTTATTTCTGTTGCTCTTTGCATCAGTATACAAACATTGCAGTCTGCATGAAGTCCTATAAGATATGCTCATATTATTATTTACTAACACTGCCTTTCTAATTCATACTTCCCCATATATAGCAGTGAGCAAATGATAATGGTTATCAATTTAATGTTGCAAAATAATGCACTTCAGGTTGAAAAGGTTACATACTGTGCATCACATTAATGGTACTGGATTACAACAAATTGGTGAGGCTAAGGACTCAGGGGTATAATGGTGGACAGAATTGAAGATCAGAGGGCATAATACAAATGTTGGTAAAATAATTTATTAAAGGATTACACAGATGTTAAAAAATGCACTAACAAGTAGAGATAGTTATTCTTGACTACTGTGCACAGATTTGGTCACCTGTGTTTCTTGGGATCAGGAAGTGGTGGAGAGGATTCAGAAAGTGTCAAGTTGGTAATTGGTTAGTGGAATACTCCCTATAAGAATAGGTTGTGGGTTGCAAATAGTTCATAAAAGAGGGTCACGATATAGAAACTCATATGAGATATTAAAGGAGTTCTGTAATATGGACACAACGGAAATTTTTGAATACATGACAAATAGAGAGAGAGAGAGAGAAAGAGAGTAAGGGGTCACCCCTGAAAGTTGTGTAAAGGTGTTTGGAATGGATTTTTTGCTTCGGGAATGTTGAATGGAAGGTTTTCCAGAATTTGTTGTGTGCTCTAAGAGTGAATGAGTTTAAGGAGAGGTAAGATGGGTATTGTGAGTATGAAGATTAGTGAGTGTGTAAAGGTTAGTATAAACATGGCAGAAGAGGCTGTATGCAGATTCAGTTTTCAGCTACTATGAAAATTGAAATTTGGACTTACCTCAAGATGTCTAAAACTCATGTCTTAGGTAGCATGTGCTAGACTGAACATAAAAATCTAGACTTTTGGACTTGGTCATAACATCAGAGAATCTGATTATGACTGAGACATCATTTTTGCCCCATTTGGTGCGAGTGAATATGTTGTCCTGACATCGAGGATGAATAGGCATCATCATCATTATTATTGTTTTACGGAATCTCCATGGAGTCAATATTCATTGTGGGAGACCCAAATCAACCATCGTACACACAAATCCTACCATATCTCTCCTTGAATCCATTCACCTGATGGTGAATGGATTCTAGCAATCCATTCACTCACTTACCACTCTCCATGCATAATATCTGGTCTGCACACTCTTACACAACTTCCATGGATTACCCTAGTTCTCTGACTATCTGTCATATATTGAAAAATTTCACTTGTATCAATTTTATAAAACCCTTTTAATATCTTAAAAGTGTCTATCACGTCCCCTCTTTTCTGCCTAACAACTAAACTTTGTAACCCACAAACCTTCGACCTATCCTCGTAGGGAGTATTCTGTAGACCTGTCACCATCTTGGTCACTCATTTCTAAATCCTCTCGATGACCTCCTGGTCCCCAAGAAACCCAGGTGACCAAATATCTGTGCAGTAGTCAAGATATGGCAGAATCATAGCCTTATAAAGAGGGATAATAACTTCCTTACCTTTACTTGTTAGCATGTTTTTCAATATCCAAGTAATTTGTTGAGCTATTTTACCAACTTTTGCAATATGCTCTCTGAACTTCAACTATTATCCCCAAGTCCCTAGCCTCATCAATTTCCTGCAGTCTAATGTAGAGGTATCAAAGCGGAAGGAATTTATGTGGAATTATAAGGCAGGCAACTACCATAGACTTAGAAACCAGCTTGAAGCAGTACACTGCATGAGAGAATTTGAATCAAGAGAGGACAGTAATGAATGGAAGATGCTTAAGAAACAATTGTTCATGGAATTAACCAATTATATAACTTGAGTGAAGAAGATAAAGTGATATAGAATCAAATAGATAACTAGAGAAATTAAAGAGAAATTGCAGATGAAAAAGAGATTATGGAAGGTATATTATTATTATTATTATTATTACGGGCAACTCCAGGGAGTCATTAGACTCATCGAGGGAGGCCCCAAATCATTTTCATCACAACTATTCGACATTCATACAGTATCTATCATACCTCGCCTTAAACTCATTCACTGTCACAGCATCCACCACAGACTCAGGGAGCGCATTCCACTCATTCACTACTCTAAAAGTAAAGAACCCAGCTCTAACACCTTTACTAACCACACTTTTGTCCAGCTTCCATGGATGTCCCCTAGTCCTCCCACAACCAGCCCTGTTCTCAAAAATATCTTCTGAATTAATTTTATAGAAATCCTTCAGTAATTTGAATGTCTCAATCATATCTCCCCTCCTCCGCCTATCAACCAATTTTTGCAACCCACAAATCCTCAACCTGTTCTCATACGGTTCATTCCACAGACCTGCTATCATCTTGGTCACTCGCCTCTGGATCCTCTCCACCTCCTCCCCATCAAGAAGAAACCTAGGTGACCAAATCTGAGCACAGTAGTCGAGATGAGGTCTTATCAAGGCTCGATACAGAGGAACAATAACCTGCTTGTCTCTGCTTGTCAACGTATTCTTCAGCAACCAAGTGATTTGATGAGCTGATTTGGCCACATATAAAGAAAGAAAGAGAGAGAACAGTTGTATGAGCAATAGGCTCAAGCTAGGAAGGTGATTAGATAGTAAGGAGGAAAAAAATTAGAGAAGGCAGCATACAGTACTAACGAAACTGAAGTTTTAAACTTCTTGAAGTTCAAGAAGTCCAAACTCCTATTTTATGCAGCATATGTTAGAGGGAACCATGGAGACAGGACTCAGTGGACCAATATAGATGATGTAGTGGAGCTATTTAATGATCATTTTATTAAAGTGTTCCATCCGGGTAAAGTAGGCTTTATTTCTAGAGGGATAAGGAGTGATGATGTGTTAGAATGAAGAGAATAATGTGAATGAAGATGTATTTTGAATGCTGAATACAGTAGATGTCAGTAAGGCAGATGGACTAGATCACGGGTCTTCAACTTTTCAGACAGTGCAGGCAGCATGAAAAATTTCATTGAAGCCTGCAGGCCACTAAGCCATACTGCGGTATTTAGAATTGTAAGATGCTTTCCAGATTCACAAGGAAAGCTGTGCATTGAATACTTAACATAAAATCCTATAAAAATAAACAAACTCAGCCTTTAAGAGCATAGATAAGAGTCGGGTTCACGATAAATAAATACAATCAATACTTGAAAAAAGATAATTTAATGAAGAAAACATTCATTTTTTACAATGTCAATGGACAACTTGGAAATGATTTTCCTTGACCAGCTTGTCGATGTTGGCATCAATGTTGAAAGTCGCTATGGTCAGATTATTCTCGAGATGTTGGTCCGTAACCTGAGTTCTTGTCTTGGACTTCACATGCCTCATTCTAGAGAAGAACTGCTCACATAAGTATGTGCTTCCTAAAAGCGTACATCTTCAAAGCATGCCAGTGCAGATTAGGGAATGCGTCCTCAGAAATGTAGTCTTTGTAAAATGTAAGCAAGGGCACATTGAATAATTTTTCTTTCAAAGAAGAGTTGTTTTGGAGTTCAAGCAGCTTCATTTGTACTGAGCCTGGCACTTCAGCAGCATTGACATTGAATGGCACTGAAAATAAATGTTGGTTACGAAAATAACTAAATCTCTCTTTGCACTCACTTCGCAACATGCTAATTTTGTAGCGTATTCATCAAGAAATGAACAGGTGGACTCAGCGAGAAGCTGAAAATGAGTTAAATCTTTTTTTGCGAGTTGTGCTTCCCAAAGTTTGAGCTTGGCCACAAAAGCCTTGATGTGATTGAACAGAGTGTGCACCAATTGATCTTTGGATTGTAGCCACATATTTAGGTTATGCAATGAGATGTCGGTCACAAAGGCAAAGTCTGTCATCTACTTCGGATTGTTAAATTCTGCAATCAGATTCCCCTTCATTTGCATGAACTGCTGTATTTTGCTCCTTAAGTCAAAGACTCTTTTAAGAACCTTCCCTCTGCTCAACCAATAACTATAAAAAACCACATCACTGTGATCAGCTTCACACTCTTGGAATTGATGATGATTCAATCCTCTTGTCCTAATAATGTTGACGACAGTCACAATAACTTTCATGACATTCTCAAATTCAATAGTTTTCGTGCACAAATTCTTCTGGTGGATTAAACAATGGATTAAACAATGAAATCTTTTCCTTCTGTTTCCGATTCTTTATGTAGTAGCGCAACAAACCCTTTGTTCTTTCCCACCATAGCAGGGGCACCATCAGTTACCACACCCTTGAGGTTGGTTAAGCTGAGGTCGAAACGCTGGAGTGTTTTCTTGGCGGCTTCAAGAATATCAGTGCCTGTTGTCCTCCCTCTTCATAGGTACGAGCGCTAGCAGTTCTTCTGTCACATTGAATTGTTGATCAATGCCACAGACAAAAATAGCCAGTTGTGCTGTATCCTTCACATCTGTGCTCTCATCTAAAGCAAGTGAATATGACATAAATTCGGATGACTGTTTTTTTTTAAAGTTCCTTCAATGTAATTGGCGAGTTCTTCGACACATCGTGCTACAGTTACCCCAGACAAACTCGGTTTTTTAAACACTTCCTTATTATGTGGACACAGAATATCTCCAGCAGCGATAAGACACTCTTTCACAACTTCGCCGTCCAAGAAGGCATTTGATTTTTTAGCAATTTTTTCAGCTATTATATAACTTACTTTGACGCATGCTTCGCTCTCTTCCCTCTGCCTTTTAAGCAAAACCTGCTGGCATTTTAAATCAATTTGGAGACGGTTCACTTTGTCCACACGAAGCAGCCCTTGAAGGTGATTGAAATTGGATGCATGCTTTGTCTCATAGTGTCATTTTATATTGTATTCTTTTGATACTGACACTGACTCACGACAAATCAAACACACCGGCTTATCCTCGATTGGCACAAAAAAAGTACAAATTGGTCCACTTTTCATTAAAAACCCGACAAGAATCACTTGATTGATGCTTTTTACTTGTAGACACCATAGTGATGGAAGGTGAACCCAAAAATGATCCAAAATGGGCGTGTAACGATTATTATCCACTGAATATGTCTCACACTAATGAAAAAAGTCTGGCAATATAAAACCACAATAGGCTATGGATGACACGACGAACCTGTGTGCTTATACACGAATATCACACTGTTCACGACTGACTGTGGATGAGATCCTCTTGTATTTATATGAAAATAATGAAGTATCAAAAACCTTCAAGAAGTATCTGGAAGGCACTAGACAACAAACTCCGCATGAACTACTGCTTCAGCCATCTTCCTGCGACCTTATTACTAGTACTTAAGTACCACTTGGTTGGTATATGGCTGAAGAAGCATATCTATTTAATATTTATTTTTATAGGATTTTATGTAAAGTATCAAATGCACAGCGTTCCTTGTGAATCTGGAAAGCATCTTACAATTCTAAATACTGCAGTATAGCTTAGTGCCCCGCGAGCTTCATTGAAATGATTTTTTATTTAATCACGTTTTAATGTTAAGTAGTTATTTTTTCAAAATGGCCAGCGGGCCATGGCAAAGGGCTCTGTGTGCCATGCATTGAAGACTCCTGGACTAGATGGAATTTAGTCACATGCTTTAAGGGAATATGCTGTTGGACTGACTGGCTGTTTAATGAAAGATTTACAACTGGGCAAGTTCCTGGAAAGTGAAAGGTGAGTAACATAGTGCCATTGCATAAGGGTAGTAGTAGAATGGAGGTATCAAACTATAGGCCAGGTTTGGGAGAAACTGGTAAGAACTCATATACAGAATTGGGCAGATAAGGGGAGTATTATTTATGCAGGCCAGCATGGATATATTTTATATATATATATATATATATATTTTTTTTTTTTTTAGCAATTTTTTTGGATTTTACAAAGGCATTTGATAAGGTGCCACCAAAGTTAGTTTTTAAGTTGCAACATATGGATATCAGGTTAGTGGATTGCATTGGTAACTGGCTTTCTGACAGATATCTGTGTGTGTGTGTGCTATATGGGAGTAGAAGATTTACAAATGGAGTTTTACAGGGTTCAGTACTGGGACCATTACTGTTCAGTCTTTATGTCAGTGATATTGCCATTAGACTAAAAGGAGATATTCAGTTGTCTTCTTTTAATGTTACACGGTGATCAGCATTCATGTTACACGGTGAACGGTGATCCTTTCCAGACAAGCTACCAATATGCCAAAGTGACACTAATCTGAACTATTATTCTACTGGCCTGGCCTCTAGTGAGAAAAATCAACTACATCAAAGCTATACCCTATTTTTACATAGCCAGAGAAGAAATTCATAAAATTTCTTTAATCATTTTAATACAGCAACAGTGGTGGCCTAATCAATAAATTAAATTAAAGATACCAAGAAATTATATTCAGACTAATCAATAATTTAACCCAAGTGTTTGTGATATTAAGGCTAAGATCCTGGAGTTCTACAGTAGTAACCATAATTCATAGAACAAAAGGTTATGTGGATAGAATATGTGCAATCCACATTCTTGGGATTTTTAGGCCTGGTTGGTCAAGTGGTTAGCATATCTTCTCTCCAAAAAAAAAAAGGCTGCAGGTTCGAATCCCACCTTGGGCATGGATGTTTGTGATTACCTGTGAAAATACTAGTGGTGGTGGTGGTAGGAAGTAGATTGCATTGGTGTAGATGATGATAGTTGCAGTTGGTGGATCAAGTGGTGGAGACAGAGAGTTGTAGAGTAGGTGACCTCCCTCAATGAGTCTTTGGGCTCCTTGGAGATATCATGTAATAATAATAATAATAATTATTATTATTTTGAGATTAGGGTGGTTGATTAGAATTTCACTGCCTTCCTTAAATTTGTGCTTTCCAATCAATTTTATGTACAGTATCCAGAGCATGATCAGAAAAACCAGATTTACCATAGTTATTAAATTTAATGCATTGTTTATGTTCCTTTTTCTGGTTAGGAACTGTGCATACAGTTTCACCTATATAAGGCAGGTTACAGGTACACTGAATATAGTATACTCTAGGATGGGCCAGAGAGAGAAAGGAGATCCTTAGAGGAGTTCAATAATTTTTTTTTTTTTTTTTTTTAATTTTGCAGTCAGTTTAAAGGTGGCATTAAGGTTGTATCTGTGTGATATTCTGTTTATTTTATTTAATATCCCTTTAATGTATGGAATAGCTACGGTTTTATTGTAATTTAGTTTATTTTTATTATGAGGTGCAGTCTTGTGAAGAATTTTGTTGATAGTATTTCTGTTGTAGCCATTTTAAGGAAAGTATTACTGATAATTTTTGCGAAAAAGAGGCTATGGATTCATGCGAAAAAGAGGCTATGGAAGAGATATAAGGAGACAGGTGAAGAGAGGATGGGTGAAGAATATAAGACACAGGCCAGAAGAGTGACTCGTGTGGTAAGGAAAGCGAAACTGGAATATGAGAGGAGATTGGCCCTAAGATCCAAAGAAAATCCTAGGGAATTTTTTAGCTATGTGGCCAGTAGGAGGAGAAATGACTGTGGAAGAATGATATTGTGGGATAAAAATGGGAATAGAGTGACTGATGCAGAGGACATAGTGGAATTGTTCAATGAACACTTTATTGGAGTATTTCATCCTAGAGGAGTCAGTTTTAATGCTAGAGGGATAGGACTGGTACGAGGTCTGGAGGTACAGGAGGAGAGTGTGTTTCAGATACTGAGTACTCTGGATGTCAGTAAAGCTGTGGGACTGGATGGTATTTCGCCACGAGTTTTGAGAGAATGTGCTAGCGAATTGACAATACCTTTAACGTGGCTTTACAATGAAAGTCTGGCTTTGGCAAAGGTGCCCAGGGAATGGAAGGAAGGTAAGATAGTGCCATTGCATAAGGGTGGTAACAGACTAGAAGTGTCTAATTATAAGCCAGTCTGTGTGTCATCAGTAGTTGTTAAGATCTGGGAGAAAGTAGTGAGGGACCGTGTACAGCATTGGGCAGATGAGGGTAATGTTATCTGTGAGAATCAACATGGATTTGTGAAAGGACGCTCTTGTTTTAGCAATATGCTAGCCTTTTATAATAAAGTTACAAGAGCATTAGATGAGGGAAAGGCATATACTGCAATTTTCTTAGACTTGGCGAAGGCATTTGACAGGGTGCCACATGATAAGCTGATATTTAAGTTGCAGCACATGGGTCTGGATGTCAGATTGGTCAACTGGATTCAGGATTGGCTGTCTGATAGGTATCAGAGAGTTGTGTATGGTGGAGCAGTTTCCAGGAGGCAGAGGGTTACAAGTGGGGTCCCACAGGGCTCAGTACTAGGACCTATATTGTTTAACCTTTATATCAATGACATAGCCAGTGGATTGCAGGGGGATATTCAGTTGTTTGCGGATGATGCGAAGCTGGGAAGGATTATTAGTAATAGCGCAGATGTGGTAGCCCTGCAAGAGGATTTAAATAAGCTAGATAGATGGGCAAATGAATGGGGGTTGTCAGTTTAATGCAGCAAAATGTAAGGTCTTGAGGTTTGGGAAACATCGATGGGATGCTGCATACTCTATGGGAGGAGTTATACTGGAGGAAGTAGGGGAGACAAGAGATCTGGGGTTGATGATTGATAGAAACCTGAAGTTTAGGGGACATATTGCAAAGGTGGTGAAGGTAACACAGAGGATTGCTGCTATTATGAGAAGGACACTGACCTGCAGAGATAAGAGGGTTATCATTCCGTTGTATAAGTCTCTGATCAGACCACACTTGGACTATTGTTCTCAGATTTGGTCCCCAGGATTTGAAGGGGATAAATTAACTGTGGAAAGGATACAAAGATGGATGACAAAGATGGTTTCAGGACTGTACAAGGATAGTTATGAGGATCGGCTGAGAGAATGTGGACTGCAGAGTTTGGCGGATAGAAGAAGGAGAGGTGATATGATTGAGACTTTTAAACTGTTGAGAGGTGGTTACAGGGTTGACACTGGGGAGTTCTTTCGCTTGGTTGATCAGCAGGAAGGAGTGATGACAAGAGGCCATCCCTGGAAGTTACGAAAGGAAACTGTGAGCAAGAGGGTAAGGAGTGGTTTCTTTGTGTGGAGGGTGGTTGAGCCGTGGAATGCATTGCCTGATGGAGTGGTGGGAGCGAGAACGGTCAGTGACTTTAAAGAGTGGTATGATAAACTTTGTGTTTCTCAGGGGGGGACCTCCCCTCGATGAGTCTTGAAAGACTTTATGTCTTAGGAAGGACCTCCCTCGATGAGTCTTTTGACTCCTTGGAGGCCTGAATAATAATAATAATAATAATAATTTTTAATTCATGCTTAGGTGCATGAATTTAAAGTCCTGTTTTTTTAGTGTATTAACAGCACCTAGTTGGGCGATGGTAAGAATTTATGTGTAAAGTGTATCCAGAAATGGAAGTGTGTTCTGATTATCAATTTTAATTGTGAACTGTATGTGTTTGTTCAGGTGGCAGAGGAAGGTGTCTAAAGTTTGGTGGCCATGGGACCAGATAATCAAAACATCATCAATCTACCTAAGCCAGACTATGGGTTTTATAATAGAGGAATCTAGAGCACTTTTCTCAAAAGCTTTCATGTAAAAGTTAGCATGTGTGTGTGTCGGGGGGGGGGGGTGATAACAGCAAGCCCATGACAGATTAAAAGTATTTTGCCACACAAAATAATCAGAACATAGTGCACAGGCAAAGAGGGCTATAATATAAGAATTGTTTCACTGATTTGGACATTTGTGAAAAGAACAAATATGTACCTCCAAGGATCCTCTTCCTTCCTTCCCTCCCTGACCCATATAGGAATATATTGTATTCAATAAACCTGTAATCTGCCTATATAGGTGAAACTGGATGCATAATTTCTTAGAAGGAGGTCAAGTGTGTTGACAAGATGGTGAGAATTATTGTATTCTGGAGGAAAATGGACTGTGTGTGTTAGTTTGTTGATAATGGCAAATACTGAAGTCTTCCCAATGAAGATGACATCATTATTGGGTATTAAAATCAAGTTTATAAATAGGTTACTTGAAGAGGATTATTTGCTGCTGTCTAGATGATAGACAGCAGCAAATAAATACAATGTTGGGAAAATTTTGAGCCAAAGCAAATCAAACAGGGAGGGGAGAGGGATGTTCAAGGTTTTGCATTCTCTGACATGGGATATCAGTTATCCCATGATAAGAAAGAAAGGGATAGCAGTTATCCCATGATAACTGATATGCCATAACTGATTTCACCACAGAGACAGCATACAAGTGTTGTCCTTGTATGTCCATTGTGGTGAAAGGAATTGTGCAGTGTGTAGTTTGAGCAGTTGAGGTAGACAGTAGTTGTGAAGGTTGCAGTCAAGGTTCCATTAGGAATAAAAAGTCAGGTTTTTATGACTTTAATGGTGATACCTATTGTTTACATTGCTGCTGTTGAGACCATGAATCTTTGTGAAAAGGATATAAAAACTTTTTTTCTGGTGAGGATTATTAATGTTTGTTTTCTTATTATGGATAGATTTTTATTGCTTTCTTTCTTTCTTTTTTTTTTTTTCGAATTGTTCTTTATGGGAGAGTTTTTGAGATCTGCATTAGAATCATATTTCAGTAAGCTTTCCTTTACTGTATGTGGGAAGGAAAGTTAAATAAAGAGTAGAGGCATGCATGGGAGGTGAAAGATTCACAGACATACCACCCATACAGAGGGAACTCAGTCTCCTCTGAGTACGAACTGGAAGATTTATTACTAGCTGATCAGGAGGCCTCCAGATTCATTACCTTCATGTTTGATTCTATATACTAACTGGAAGCCAGCCTGTGGAACCATTTTACTGCTATATTCTTGAATAGGGGAAGGTCTGGGTAACACTTCCCTACAGTGTAAGTGTTACTTGAAGAGTGTCACTAGCACTGCATGTGTGTGTGTGTGGGGGGGGAATCAAAGCCCTTGCTCTGAAGATCAAACATCGAATAAACCACTTCAGACCTCCAATGAGCAAGGTGGTGGTGGTGTTTTCACCAGGTGATGAAAGACATCTAACACCCAGGTCTAGTTGGCATTTCCCTCAACTTTCACCAATCTGGTTTAGCCTACCTGTTCTCCAACCAACAGGTCATGGATTCAAATTCTGCTGCAGGCATGGATGTTTATGATTGCCCTACCTTGTGTACTGCTATAATCTTTGATATGGCGCATCATGACCTTTGCTGTCCTTGCACTATTAAAACTACAAATCATCATCATCATTATCACCCCAATTTCCCTAGTTGGGGAAGCCTTGTGTTGGCAGAATGCCATAATGAGCAGTTTTTATTATGGAAAATTATAAAGAATATTATAATTTTTAAAGTGTTAGAGTAATAACTTCAATAACATAAACACTTTTTCCAGTGTTTATGTTATTGAAGTAGTGGCCACAATTTTGCAATAATAAATTCTGATTGCCACACAACAATAAAAGAAAGGAATCAAATAGCTGTTTGCAGACCTTGAAAAATATGTCTAATTTTTTCATGATGAATTATGGCAAATAAAAAAATGTCGTTATAAAAGTTAATATCCTTACCCATTTCCTCTTTTATTTTACAATAAGACAAGCAGTTTAAAATCAGTCTAGTATTTTATGAGAGTTTTTGTACATGTTGTCTTTATCAAAGTATAATTATTTTTTATATAAATAATTAATTTAAAACAAAAATTCATCAAACTGTATTAATTTATAATAGTAATATTGTAATAATAGTAATAATAGTAATAAGTAATCACAACACTATCTGAACATTTCTTTCTTCTTCAAATTAAACATAAGAAATGAGTATTGATAAGTGCGGTGCTAATATCAGATGTCACACACGTGCCAATGTGCCCTCTAATGGCTGTACATACCTTATGTTCAGTGTACCCCCCAGTTCTTAATGAAATAGGAAATATCTGCGAACACGATGAAGACAACACAGCTGACACTGCCAACAACAACAAAATATCAGTTTCATAATCATCGGATTAATACCTACATGCCTAGTGGTATCATTTGCATGAAATTTAGAAATTATGAAATATATATTTCATTCCTTCACTTTGGACACTTAAATAAGTATTACAAAAAGTATAAATTCTGCATTTCTATTCACGAATCATAAGTAGCACAGATTGCAATAAAAACTCTCAGTAAGATGATTCTACTAAAAAAATAAATAATTAAATTAAAAAATTGAATAAATTACAGCTTATCCATAAATTGTATTTTCCTTATTTTTAGCCATTTTCCTTCATTTTGCCTAAAATGTAAATTACATAAGCACACTCCCCCCCCAACCCCCACTCAGTGCAGAAAAGCAGAAAAAGGTGAAAATCATAGCAAAGTCAGTTGTTACTGCAAACAATGATTAATAGCTGTTCAATGCCCAAATCAAGTTGAAAATTTCGATATTATTTATTCTACCATCAACTTTTCAATTTCCAGATGTAAAAATTTGAAGTTCATCAGTTTTTTAAAATTTTCAAGTTTTTTTTTTTCTCTTTTCTGCTTGATATCAATAAATGTTATGTGAAACAGTTGTGGCAAACCATGAATATTTTAATACAAACCAATAAAAAAATATCAGTTCAAATGAGATAATGTTTATGTTTAATTAAATATTTTAATACTAATCTGTACTAAAAATTTATATTTTTTTTTGAAATAATAACAACAACAGTATCTGGATGTTATTGTTACAACACAGAGACCTCTAATGGAGTCTTATCCCACAACAAGTCTTCAGACTCCATTATAGGTCCCTGTGTTGTAATAACAACATTCAGATACTGTTGCAAGCTTATATTTGATTATTACTCATATCAATATTTCAAGAAGCAAAAGAAAAGGTATACGAAATAACATGAATGATTTTAAGGGGAGATACATATCATATCTCTCCTTCAACTCATTCATTAATAAAGTATTAGCATCTTTACATATTCTGCTCATTAACTACTCTCCAAGCAAATATCGAGTCCTCAGAGCCTTGTTAAGAACTCTATTCTTATCCGACTTCAAGAAATGATCCCTTGATCTTGCCTGCCATGTTATGTATTTGGGTATATCTTCACCACCATTTACTTTATAAAGTCCCAGTAGTACCTTGTGTGTTTCTATCATATCCCCTTTTTTTTCTGCCTGTCAACTAAACTCTATCACTCACAAGCCTTCCATCTATCTTCATAGAGAGCATTCCACAAATGTCACCTTGATGGTCACTTGCCTCTGAATTCTCTCCCACATGCCCACAAGAAACCTACACAACCAAATGTGTGGTCTACATGTGGGCCATATCAAAGTATTATAAAGATTGATAATAACCTTCTTATTGTTACTTGTGAATGTGTTCCTTAACATTCAATTAATCCTTTGAACTATTTTGCCCAAGTATTTCCTGAAGACAAATTCCAATAGTGTAATCTTTTCATCCCAAAGTGTTATGGTCTTACTCTTTACCATATTAAACTTGCAACCGTTATCATCAATATATGTTATGATATCAACATTATTTTATTAATTATTATCTCACTCCCTGCTTTGCATCATCTGCATATACTGAGTGTGCCCTCTCAAATCATTCTTTATGTTATTAATGTAAAAAAGAATTCTATATGAATAAAACTGGTATCAGACATTTCAGATATATGCAGATACTGCAACACCTGTTGAAGAGATTAGTGGAATCCGGTATCAATTATGGAATGAAAATTAACATCAGAAAAACAAAGGTAATGAAAATAGCAAGGAAAGAGGCAAATATGGATATCAGAATAAATGGGGAAAAATTGCATCAAGTAAAGATTAAATATCTAGGAAGTGTGATTAGCAGTGATGGAAGATGTAAAAGTGACATAAAAGCAAGAATAACGATCGGAAGAGATGCCTTTAATAGAAAATGGAATTTATTCAGAAGTAAAATGAATAAAAACCTAAAGAAAAGACTAATAAAATGTTATGTGTGAGTGTTGCCCTCTATGCAGCTGAAACTTGGACATTGAAGAAAGAAGAAATTAAGATTTTGGAAAGCTTTGAGATATGGATTTGGAGAAGGATGGAAAAAATCAAATGGACAGATAAAATAACTAATGAAGAGGTCTTAAAAAAGTAGAAGAAGAAAGAAGTCTGTTAAGGAGAATAAAAAGAAGCAAGGGAAACTGAATCGGACATATTCTGAGAGGGAATGGAATCATCAGAGATGCCATCGAAAGAAAAATAGATGGAAAAAGACCCAGAGGAAGAGTAAGGAAAACAATGCTAGATGACATGCTGAATGGAGACAGGTACACAACCTTGAAAGAGAAGGCTCAGAACAGAAGAGAGTGGAAGGAAAGTTTCTGCTACTAAAAAACAATGGCATTTATATGCTGTATACTAATGCCAGGAGTATCCGGAATAAGGGAGAGGAATTGGTGGAGCAGATAGCATCAGCCTGGCCAAAAATTATTGCGATCACTGAGACGTGGTTGACAGAAGAGGATATAAAAACAGGTATAGAAGTCGCTGGGTACAGCAGTTTTTGGCAGGATAGGAGGGGAAAGCGTGGTGGTGGGGTGCTGCTTATGATAAGTGATGACCTATGTCCTCTAAGAGTGGAGAATTTGGAAGGAAGTGAGACAAATGATTTTGAGAGCGTATGGTGTGAGCTAGAGGTAGGCAAGACAGGATATTTAGTGGGGTGTTGCTACAGACCAGGAGCACAGAGGATGGGGACCAGGAGATGTTTAGACAGCTAAGTTTGGCAAGTGCAAGAAGAATGATTGTTATGGGAGATTTTAACTTCAGTAGTATAAATTGGAGAGAGGAACATGCATGTAACAATAGGGGAATGGAATTTCTAGAATTCTTGAGGGACAAATGTCTTAGGCAACATGTAACAGAGGGAACAAGAGGTTCAAAAATTTTGGATTTGGTTATAGCTGGGGTGGGGGGGGGGGGGGGTGGGGGGGGGGGGGGGTGGGGGGGGGGGGGGGTGGGGGGGGGGGGGGGTGGGGGGGGGGGGGGGTGGGGGGGGGGGGGGGTGGGGGGGGGGGGGGGTGGGGGGGGGGGGGGGTGGGGGGGGGGGGGGGTGGGGGGGGGGGGGGGTGGGGGGGGGGGGGGGTGGGGGGGGGGGGGGGTGGGGGGGGGGGGGGGTGGGGGGGGGGGGGGGTGGGGGGGGGGGGGGGTGGGGGGGGGGGGGGGTGGGGGGGGGGGGGGGTGGGGGGGGGGGGGGGTGGGGGGGGGGGGGGGTGGGGGGGGGGGGGGGTGGGGGGGGGGGGGGGTGGGGGGGGGGGGGGGTGGGGGGGGGGGGGGGTGGGGGGGGGGGGGGGTGGGGGGGGGGGGGGGTGGGGGGGGGGGGGGGTGGGGGGGGGGGGGGGTGGGGGGGGGGGGGGGTGGGGGGGGGGGGGGGTGGGGGGGGGGGGGGGTGGGGGGGGGGGGGGGAAATCCACCAAAAAATAAGGCATTATTGTTTATTCAAATACCTAGTTTGGGAGTTTTGATAACGTGTTTGTGTTTTAATGAATACAGACATTGTTTAGTAAATAAAATCGTTTCCAAATTCACATTCGTAAATTGAGTTTATGTTTTGTGAATTCTCCTTTATGCATTTATTTTGGATAATAATAATAATATATGTAAGTGTTTATTATACAATTTCAAAATATTTACGAGAAAAAGTATATACCACCATTCATCATCTATCCTTTCATAAAGAATTTTAATAACCGGCTCGCCCGACTTAAAAACATTAACAACTGGCTCGCTAAATTTGAAAAATTTTAACAACTGGCTCGCACGAGCCGGTCCCAAAACACCACTGATTATACATGTCTGCAAGGAGATGTGCTTTCCATTATGGGATACTTTGGCAAGTGATGAGAAGTTATACACCTTTGCCACGAATTGCCCCAGTCCTGAAAATTACTTCAGGCACAAACTTTGTTAGCTTACACTTGGATAATGGATTAAACCAAGTATATAATTTCTTGGTATCGTTAATTTATAATATAACCAAGTGAAAAACTTTCAACAAACATCTTATAGTTTGTTGCCTTAGCCTTATAACCACCCTTTGTGAAGTGGAATGATTCTGCCTTCCTTCCACTGTCTTGGGACTTATGCTATTGCAAAACTCTTGTTCAACAGGTACTCCAAGACTGATGCTAACTCGTTGGAACATTCTCTTAAGACACATGGTGATATGTTATCAAGTGTCCTATTGCCTTATTGACATCTAGCTTAACTCTTGATATTCTTCATATTCGTCTTGCTCGTTAACCATTAAGTCTTCTCTCATTTCATTCTTTACACTTGGGCTCTGATTTTACACTGATGATAAAACATCCCAATGAACTGCTCATTGAACACCTCAGGTATGTCCTCTGCAGAGTCACTAATCTCTCACTTTCATCCATTAACATCATCTTACCATAATCATTCTTCCTATTAATTGTCACATACTGAAAAAAACGGATGAGGATTTTTCTTGGCTTGATTTGCTCATTTTTGCTTGTAATGCACTTTTGTTGTCCTTACCAACTGAGTCACTCTCCTGGTCTGCTCTTTATACTCTTCATGTAATTGATTATTACCATTATGCATTTTGTGCTGCCTCCAAAGATTCTTCTTCCAGATGGCATGCTTATTCTCCTCATTCATCCATTTTACACTTATCTTATTCAGTTTTTTTACCTTTGGAATACATTCACAGTGTAATAATGCTATTATGTATTTCTTTGTCAGTTCCCAAGCAGCATTTATTTCCTTACCACTCAACTCCTCATTCCTTACTACAGCTCAAAGCTGTCTCCTAAACTTGTCATAATCACCAGCCTTATAATTCCACATATATATATCCTTTCCTCAGAGAAATGTTCATATGGCTAGTCACAATCCACGTGATCACTTCATGATCACTCTAACCAACTGTAGGGAAGTGTGAAACTTCACAATTACATACTTTGATGAAATTATCAGATCTAAAACTCTCGATCCTCGTGTGCCTTCCTTTACATAATGCCTGAGATAGCTGTCTCAAGAACTCAAGAAATTCGCTTTCCTTATTCCAGTCTATACCACAATACTTAAAATCACCCATAATAATTACCCTTTCATCGTTCACTAACTGAAGTTGCTTATACATTTCTTCATCACATTCCTTGGCATATAACAACATCCAACTAAATATCTCTTCCTGTCAAGCTTCACCTTACATCACACTGTCTCAAAATGACTGCCACTATTTTCCCTCTTTCATGTCTAACCTATGTGGACATAATTTCACCGCTATCATCAGTGCCACTCCAGCTCTCTTGCTGTCCTTTCTGTCCTCACAAACACTCTACCCTTCCATTTCTATTCCTGTAAGGATATCATTTTCATTCAATCATACTTCACTCATTCCAGAGATTTTGGGGTGAATAAACTCAATCAGTGAAACAATTTCATTGCCCTTATTTCTGATACTTCTGGTATTTGTAAATAAACATGGCAGTTCACTTTTACGTAAACACTATTGTACACAATGCTTATCCAACCATACCTTAAACTAATTCAATGTGTCTATATTCACAATACACTCAAGCAATGCATTCCACTCACCAACCACTCTCCATGCAAATAAGAAGGGTGTGAGCAGTGGAGTGAAGAGAAGGTCTCTTCACTCCTCTGCTCACACCCTTCTTATACAGTTTCCAGCAATGGCCGCTTGTTCTACCCCATCCCATTCAATAAAATATATCTTCTATGCTGAAACAATAACAACCCCTGACTAGCTTATATGTCTCAATCATAACCCCCCCCTCTTCTTGCTATTCACAAGGCTTTGCAACTTACATTCTCTCAATTTGTCCTCGTACTCCACATTACAAAGACCACTGACACTTTGTGAATCTTCTCTGGAACCTTTCCAACATATCCTTGTCACCATGAGAATCCAGCAAACAAATCTATACACAATAATCCATATAAAGCCTGAACAATGCCTTATACAATGGCATTGTAACCTCTCTATTTCTGCATGTCAGGGCCCTCCGCATCATTGCCATTATCTGATGTGACATCTTCACAACTTGTGCAATGTGGCCCCAAATTTCAGGTCCTTGTCCACCATCACTCCTAGATCTCTCATCTCCTCTACTTCCATTCCCCACAAAATCTAAACTTTGCATCCCATTGTTGCTTACCAAATCGCAAAACTTTGCAACATTGAACTGACAGTTCCATTTACCTGCCCATTCATGCAATCTATTTAAGTCCTCTTGTAAGGACATAACATCTGCTTGACTCTGCATTGCTCTCCCCAATTTGCACCATTTGTAAACAGCTGCATATCACTAGTTAAACTCATCCCAATATCATTAACATACAAACTGAACAACAACAACAGTCTCAAAAATTATCCCTGCAGTACCCCACTAGTGACCTTCCTCTTTCGGGATACTGCACCCTATATACAACTTTCTGATACCTATCTGACAGCCAGTCACTCATCCAACTCAGAAGTCTCTTATCCAATCCCATCTGTTTGAATTTAACAGCTTGTCTGTGACAGTCTACCAAGTACACCACTATATACTCCTGTCCAAGATATTATTATTATTATTATTACCCCAAGACCTCATGGAGTCAAAGACTCATCTGCGAGGTCCTTTTATCACACACACACAGCTCATCATACCATGCCTTGAATACATTCAACCTCCTTGCGGACACCACACTCTCAGGCAAGGCATTCCAATCATGATATTGTTAATGATATTGGGATGAGTTTAACTAGTGATATGCAGCTGTTTACAACTCTGAATGGAAAAAACCTGCCTCTCTATACAGTTTCCAGGGATGACCTCTAGTTCTCCCCTGATCTCCCACTATTTTCTATAGAACTTCTCCATCATTGATCCTATAACAACCCCTTACCAACTTGTAGTCTCTATCATATCTCCCCTCTTCCTCCTGTCCACCAGACTCTGCAAATTACATCTTCTCAATCTTTCCAAGTATTTGTCACCTTGTTATAGTATATAAGTTAGTAAAACATGATCTCTCTTTAAACAAACCCATGCTGATAACCACAGAAAATACTGTTATTATTAACCCATATCTGTATCCTATTTCTCATCAATCTCTCTCTCCCTCTAGTACCGACCTTCACCACAACTACAGATTATACAGATTGGTCTATAATTTGAAGCTACAGCCTTATCATCACCTTATGCAGTGGAACAATTTTACCCTTCTTCCACTCCCTTGGAACCTGTGTTGTTGTAGGAGTCTTATTAAACGGGCATGCGAATGCCACTGCAAATTCCCTGGAACATTCCCTTAAGATGTGTGGTGATATACAAATCATATTGCCTTATTGACATTAAGGTTATTTATTTCCTCAAATACCTCTTGCTCACTCACGATTAAGCCATCCTCTCCTATGTCCTCTACACTAGTTAAAGAAAAGTAACAAATGCACAATTCCAATAATCATGCAGTTATCAAAAATAAACAATAGTATAATAAAATGTCAGCCTGGTTGGCCGAGTGGTTAGAGTATCCATTCTCCAGCCAAGAGGTTGTGGGCTCGAATCCCACCTAGGGCATAGATGTTTGTGATTATCTTTCACTTTAATATGTTCATTCATACAAACATGTATACTAAGATGAACTGGGTCACCATAGGAGAAGCAGAATGAATTCTCCCACAAAGGGAGAAGTCTTCAACCTGTAGTGGGTGAAAAAACAAGCTAATCATTATCACCACTTCTGGATTTCTTAACCAACATTATCAAAACACTTTGTAATGACTAAATAGCAATAACGTACATAATCTAGAATTTACCTGCTGAAAGCATTCAAAGCCTTGGTTGTAATCATGAAACTAAAATGTTAAAAGGGATGCTTGACAGTATTAATCATGTAATCATGAAACTAAAATGTTAAAAGGAATGCTTGACAGCATTAAATAAATAACTGAAATGAAACCATTTAAGACACTGAAAAATTGGACAACTTAAAAATTTCATAATAGAAATTTCCAAATTATAAAAGCAAATAAGAAAATACGTTTAAAATACTGTTTGATAATACTTCCAGAGATTTTATGAAGTCTAATTATTATGTAATGGAAACTCCACAAAGCAATAAAAAAGAAAAATAAAAAGAGAAGAAATATAGTGAATCAAGAAAAGGATAGAAGGAAGAGAGGATGGAATAGACAAAAAAGCTGCAGTGAAGATGAGCGATGCATCTGAAAATGGATTACAGGAAACCCTTGCTATAAGCGGGTGTTGCATTCTCGAGGATTGTCACATATATTGAAAATGCGAAGATTAATTTAATTGAAAATGCACCTAATTTTTCATACACATTAAGGTATAAGATTAGTAAATAAAATAGTTAATATGTATAAAACAAATAACTTCTAAAGTACTAATTTAATAAGCTGGAAGGCTATTTTACCGGCGAATATGTTAATAGAAAGGGGGATGGTAAATAGCCTTTCGGCTTATTAAATTAGTAATTAACATTAAATATAGGAGTACACCACTTTGGCAATTTGATAGTAGAGGTATGTAAGTTCGTGTTCATTTAAAACCTTGAATATTCCAGGTCTACCTACTCACTGATGAGACCTCAAAAAAGGTTGAAACCAGTCTGGGTAGTGACCTCTTCTCATAATGTAAAACAATATACATCTCTTAGGAGCTGGGTTTTACATTATGAGAGAATATTAAAGTTAGTGAAGGAGCTTGCTCCACCTTTGCATGAAGTTGCCCGGTGTTGTACTACCCAAATGATCATTTACACTTGGGCTTGCCAACAGCTTTTTCGGCATGAAACTCTATGGATTTCGATCCGAGTTTCGTACCCAGCTATAAAAACATAAAGGGATTTACCATCCCCCTTTCTATTAACTTCTAAAGTAGTTCTTCATTTTCAATATTAGTACATGATGCTACTCTCCTGAAACACATTCACTGAAAATCTGTGATGTTATACATCCTTATTCACTCTCCAAATAACAGGCAATCTTACCTTTACATATCCCTTTAGTGACCACAAGTTTTATGGGTAATACACCATGATGTATCTCATTTTGAAGAAGCATTGCCTTCCAAAAGCAATGATCAGCAGTCTTTGGCAGCTTTAAACCTGGATACTGTCTTCTCTTCAATGGATATGCAGGTATGACTGGTCATATGCTTCCAAAACAGGCCAGTTTCATTTGGGTTAAACACTTACTTCAGTGTGAAGCCTCCTTTTGCCATCTTTTCTTTGAAGAGATCATGAGATGCTTTGGCAGCAACATGATTTGCAATGCGCCTCACCAATGATGTTGAGATTGTGAAATGCATAGCCGACTCTTATAGTAGCCAAACCACCCACAACCTGCAGCAAAAGGTGGTAGTTGCTTTTCTTCTTTTGTCAGATCTTCATATTTAGAGATAAATATAATACTGCATAGACTAATAAGACACTAAGGACACAAAATAGATACTGAGCACAGAGGATGGAGGTGGGAAATAAGTTGAATGCACAGAAGCTTCCTTGGCCATGGATAGGAAACAACAATAATTCTTATATGCTGAAATTAAACCACACCACATATACGCAAAAATGCAGACAACAAAAGTACGTATGATAAGAGTCACGTTACCTGTATTATATGCTTATATATGTGTGTGTGTGCACGTTTCTGAATTGCGCATTTCTAACCCCACACATGAGAGAGAGAGAGAGAGAGAAAGAAAAACATATAACACAAGAGTGATGTTCAGAGTCAAGTGGTTAAGGAGAATGAAGGAGTCTGTTAACAAGTTTCATGAAATGCTGAGTTGTATTCATTAAAAAAAAAAAAGCATGCAGATGGATGTTCCAAAGAGAAGAGGTAGAAAGAGGGAATAAGATTATTTAATATGTTGGTGCTGAACTCTGTATGTATGCGGAGCAGTGGCTGCCAGTGTTGTTAGATGATTAGAGGAAAGCAGAATGGTATTGGTCAGATTAGTGGAGCAATGCCCATGAAAGTGGGCATTGCTCCACTAATTCTCCACACATTTCTCTATAAAACTATAAATAAGGCATAATATGAAGAAACATGACACCTATGAGAAACTGAATGGAAGGAGTCTCTGAGAGATGGGTCATCTATTGGGTGAACTGCATTCTTAGATATACAATCACAAATTCTTACAAAGGCTTTGGATACACTACCCCAAATGTGGGAATAATATTCATGGTCTATCAGATTTGGGATTTAAAAGATTAGGAGCTGAGCAGAAAAGAGGTAGGGTTAGAAGATTGAAGTGGTACAGTGTTCATATTTGTAAATTTAGGGACACAAAAACACACGTGTTGAACAGATTATTTTATTAATTACTAATAAAATAAAACTTGACGTTTCGACCCCTGTATCGAGGTCATCATCGGAAGAATACAAGCGTAAACGGAACCAAGCTACATGCTCGTGCCCTGTATACCGGTAAACTAAATCTACGTTATTAGTTAATCCTTTTCCCTAGCCTGACCTCTAGTGATAAAAAATAAAAATAAATAAATAAATAAAAATAAAAAATAATATATATAAAAAAAAAAAATAAATACAACTACAATAAACTGCTCAAGTCCTCATGTATTAATATTCTTCTGGATAGTTCTGATTGTTATAATATGATTTCTTTCAGTTGCTGTTGAATGTTACAAACACTTCACCAGGTTGTCTTCTTGTAGTAGGATTTTTCTATTGCTAGTTTAGGTTGTTATACAGGTTGTAGATGGGTCCTCCACATTCTTGAAATGATTAGGCCATCATTTTTGTTGAGATTTGGGTTGTGTTTGAGCATTTCACATGACTCTTTAAATTTTCTCTCAAACCAGGTTTTGGTGCGATGTAGGGACTTGGTATTTTTCCAATCAATTCTGTGGTATGTTTGGAGTGTGTGGTCAGAAAGGCCTGGTTTTACCAAAATTTTACCCTGATTGGGATAGCTCGCCTTGTTTCCCCTATGTATGGTATGTTGCATGTGCATTGTATTTTGTATACCCCTGGGTGGGCTAGGTGTGGAAGAGGATCTTTAGAAGAACTGAGTAGGTGTCTTAACTTATTTGGGGGTTTAAAGGTAGTTTTAATGTTGTATTTGCAAAGTGTTCTATTTTTTCAGAAATGCCTCTAACATAAGGAATGGCAATAGCATTCTTGAAATCTTTTTTGTTCTTACTGGTATCTTTATGGAGGATCTTTTGAAAGTTTTTTTACTGTATCCATTTTTGATAAATGTTTGATTGATGATCTTGTATTCCTGGTTTAGAGCCTGTTCATTAGAACAAATAGTTAGGGCTTTGTGTTTAAGGGTGCTTATGACACCTAGTTTTGTGTTGGGTGGTGGTAAGAATTTTTGTGTATGTATTGGCCTGTGTGTGTAGGTTTGCAGTAAACTGAGAAAGAGAGACAGCCAGAGGGAAGACATGTGACAAATGTGTCTAGGAAAGGAAGAGAGTTATTTTTTTCCATTTCAATGGTGAATTGGATACATTTGTGTTGTTTGTTTAGGTGACTAAGGAAAGTATTTAGAGCTTCGTGGCCATGGGGCTAAATGGCGAAAATATTGTCGACGTATATGAGCCAAATTTTGGGCTTTAGACATGCTGTCTCTAGAGCAAGTTGCTCAGTCTTCCATATAAAAGTTAGCTACTGGGGGAGAAAGTAGTGAGCCCATGGCTGTACCTTCTTTTCGAAGATAAAAATTGTTTTGCCACACGAAATATCCGGAGCAGAGTACGTGGGCAAAGAGGGCCGTGATGTCATGTGGAAAAATGTTCTGTAGGAGCAAGATCATGTCATTGATTGGGATGGTGAAAAGGCAAGTTATGTCAAAGCTGACTAATAAATCTTGGTCGTTGAGGGTAATGTTTTTAATTTTATTATTAATGAAATGTTGTGTATTTTTTATGTAGGAAGGGGACTGACCTACCAATTCCTTGATCATTTTTTGGCTAAGTGATAATTTGGGCTGTCAATTCCTTCAATAATTGGATGAAGTGGTGTGCCTGGTTTGTGTATTTTTGGCAGGCCATAAATTCTGGGCGCACGGGCATACTGAGGTATTAATTTTTTTGTTGTTTCTTCGGGCCATATGTGGACGGATTTGATTATTCAGTTGCTTTCTTTTTACGTTTTGTGGGGTTGTAGTTTACCATTTGGTAGGTGTTGTGGTCCGATATTAAATGGTTAATTTTTTCAATGTATGTTGTGCGATCTAAAAGGACAGTGGCATTGCCTTTATCTGCTTTCGTGATTATAATGTCTTGGTTATTTTTTAAGGATTTAGGGCTAAATTTTCGGTTTTGTTTAAGTTGGTGCTTAGTTTTTTGTTTGAATTTAGTATACACGATGTTTCCATTCGTATTTTATCAGCCAAAATGGTGGGGAGGGATCTTAAACCTCTCTCGATATGATACATGATATCAAGTTTGTTTACTGACCTCGGAGCAATGGCGTAGTTCAAACCTTTCTTTAGCAGTGAGAGTTCACCTTGGGTGAGATTGTGGTTCGATTGGTTGATAACCAAGCAGTGATCCGATGGTGGTTGGTTGCTCCTAACATTGGAAAAAAAAGAAAGGAAATGGTACAGTGTGATATATTTAAGCCTGGATAATGTCCAGCTTATTAATAAATAATCTTCACTGGAGAGTTGAACATTATCAAAAGTAATAAGAGGTGAAGTAAGAGATTTCTTAAAGATAATAAAAGAGGCCCTGTTTTGATAGCAGTGAAATTCACTAAATTATTTTCACTGCATTTGAGAATGGTAAGGAAATCTTGAATCATTTGAGTACTACTAGTTTCTTAAAAAAAAAGGAATCAAGAGCAATGTCACTGGCAAAACTGTGGATATAATTCAAAGCAAGAGAGAGAGAGGTCATTAATGTTCCAGAAGAAGAGCATGGGTGAGAGTACAGAACTCTACAGGACCCAGCATTGATAAAAAAATATGATAGCAGGAAGCCATCCAACCATGGCATACAATGCACAACCAGGGAGAAAGCTGGCAATCCAATCACAAAGAACAGGAGGGAGACTAAAAGATGGTAAGAAAACCATGATGTCAGACACAATCAAAATTAATGAAAATATCAAGAGCAACATGAGTTTCTCCAAATTTTTCCATGACCTATGTGCAAAAAGTATGTAAGGTTAGCAAGGAGGTCTGTTCTAGAAAGAGAATATAGCAGAATCCACAGTGATGATGTAACTGATGAATCTCCAGGTAATTAAGATGCTGCCTGTCAATGACCTTTCTCCATCAGTTTTGAGAGTATCAAAGAGTGCAATGGGAAAATAGGCTGGTGGCTAATTTTTATGGACAGGCTAGATAAAGGCTTGATTCCATGCTATTGGGTAGATGCCAGATGGGTATGAAAGCTTATATAAGCAATAAGGAATAAACACAATAAATGTTACTAGTATCACGGGTACTAAGTATTTTTTCTGATCTTCAGACAAAAGATCAGAGGTAGCATGATGTGGATTGTGGTAGAGTTAGGAGGTGATCTTGCCTTGGTTGCCTATACTATACAACAGTTGGGGAAAAGAAAAAAAAATTATGCCAGGCCTGCTTTATTTTTGGATTATATTACCATGGCACCATCAGGATGATTGGACAGAAGTTATGCCCAAACAGGCTTAGCAAGGGACAGAAGGCTCTACTGTCAGTTGAACAGGAGGCAAGCTTATTGCATTTGGCCTTTACAGTCTGCTTTGGATTTATTGATATTTTCTTAACTTGTTTAAGGTTATAGTGTAGGCTAAGTGAGAAGATGGACTTTTTGTTGCTGCAATTTTATAGTAGACAGAAAAAAAAAAATTTTTTTTTTTAGAGATTCAAGGCTTGGATAAAGATCTTGGGATTACAGTTGGGTGACAAATTAAGGCTCTCATTCCACTAAGGAATATTTCAATTATTTGGTTGAAATAGGTGTTTGGATCAGGAGAGTGGAAACAGGAATCAGACCATGGAAAAGAAGCAGAGAAATGCTGGAGATCATCCCACTGGTAATCATTGTAGCGTCACAGAGTATGAGATTGGGATTGGCTGAGAGGAAATCAATCTGTAGAAAAGGTTATGGTCAGAATTACCAAGAGGAGAGGAAACATCTACAGTGTATTTGAAAGGAGTACTGGAAGAATGAGGACTATCTGGCACTTAGATTAGCAGGTTAACAATTTGTGTTAGGTCATGACTGGTAGTAAATTCAGTTTCCTTTACAGCTTGATCTGTGAAGTGAGAAAAGGGGAGCTAGTTTGTGTTACGAATGTTAATGTCTTCCTAGGAAGATGATCTCACAGTCTAGGTATTTCTAGTTAAATAACTTTTGGCAAGGTATGTCTGATTTGCCAAATTCATGTTTGGTCCTTCTTATGGAAGGATTCATGAAAGATATAGTTAGAATAGCTGAGGTTAACTGTAGTCATAGAGGATGTCAGTGGGGGTTTTGTTAGGAACAGGATTTTGATGCCTGTAAGTTGTGTTGCACATCAGTAATCTTTATAATGATGCCACAGATGATGGTTTTATTGTTTGGAATTTTGATGTTATTTTGACTTTTTTGGAGGTATATTTTAGTTATTATTTGTAAGTTTTGATTTTTGTTAATATTTTTGTGGGCGATTTTTTTTATCCCTGCAGTGAAACTAGTATTTGTTTGGTTATCTTTCATGGTTGAGTTAGTGTCAGAAACTTATAAAGCAGGAGCATGCTTTATAAGTTTCTGACATATATATACTATGTCATATTATATATATGTCAGAAATCATATTCTTTATCATACTGCACAAGTTCTTCACCTTCATAATAGGTGAAGAACTTGTGCAAATAACTCCTGCACAAGAAGTGTCGATACTGCAATTTAAGTGTACTATTAGCAGTCTCCAGCATGCTGCTATACTCAGGCTCTCTCTCTGGACACAATATGACAGAGTAGGTAGGGGTAGAATTATTCACAGTTGGTTGGTAAGCCTCCAGATGCATTATCATCATGTTTGGTCTTGTACTGTCTATGGCCAGCCTGTGAAATCACTTTCCTATTAATTATACCCCCAAATTGAGGAGATGTTGACTGGCTTCCTAGTTTAAAACTCTATTAATGTAATTTTATTGTTGTATTATAGTAAAAAAAAATCCTTACCATATTAATCAGTAAACTTTTGTTTTCCAAAGTTGGACTTATTTTCAACCAATCACATAAAGTGGGGATGTGACAATGGATTATGGCCATGATTCAGAAGACCCTATTAAACATGGAAGAGATTTTTCACAGAATAGAGGGAGATTAAACAGACTAACAGGCCATTTCTGGAAACTGTATGATGAGGGTGTCAACAGGTTCTGTGCATGGAAAGTAGCTGGTGAGCAGAATGCAATGCCTGAGAATGCAGCAAGTTCAGAAACAAAATGCATTTAATTACAGTTCGATGATTGCAACAGCTGAGACCTCCTATAATGAGTCTTTTTGACTCCACAGTGGTCTAATTTTAATAAGAATACATATAATTCTAAAACTGTTTCCATTTAATGCAGATTTTGAAAGTGCACAATATTATTATAAGAGAATATCCATGGAGGCTGAAGATTAATTGTGAGAAGCTCACACTAATGATCATCCACCCAATACTTAACATGCTTTAAATTAAAGATGCCAAGAAACTGCAGCCAGCCTGGTTGGCTGAGTGGTTAGCATGTCTGTTCTCTAGCCAAGAGGCTGCGGGTTTGAATCCTGCATGGGCATGGATGTTTGTGACGGTCTTACAAACTCTGTGTGAAAAGGGAATCTGCAACCCTACCACTTATTTTGAATCCTGCATGGGCATGGATGTTTGTGATTTACAAACTCTGTGTGAAAAGGGAATCTGCAACCCTACCACTTATTTTGAATCCTGCATGGGCATGGATGTTTGTGATTTATAAACTCTGTGTGAAAAGGGAATCTGCAACCCTACCACTTATTTCAGCAGAGGACTTCACTCACAAAACCCAGTGAGGTATGGGAGTGACCATACGGCATCTACGGACATCAAATGTGAAAGAAATTGTAAGCAAACAAAGTTTGCACATGAAGTAACTTCATGACTTGGCTACTTGTATACAGAGGCTAATAATGACTTTATCAATTGCCTTAGTATCCTACAATGCAATGCACATATCATTATGAACATGTATAATGCTATGCATTATGGGAAGGGCCACTACCCAGACCAGTTTCAACCTTTATTGAGGTGAAAAAGTAAAGAGGTGCTGATCATATGCCTAGAGTAGTTAGTACAGGGGTGCAAGTGAGCCTGATAGTATTAGGAGAACAAAAAGACAGACAGATAGATAGATACACAAAGCCAAACACTATCAGTTTGTTTGCACCAATCTCATGCAGATGAACAACCAAAAGACCAATTGAAACTAAAATGCAAAGATGACTGATACTCAGGTGGTTAGCCTTATCTGAGTTAACTGCCTTGAGCTGGCCTTCTCTGCCTGGGATTGCTCTCCAGTCATCCTTGCAAATGACTATATGACCACATTGAATTAAGAGGATGGAACTATTTAAAAACCTCTCATAGAAAAGAACAGACAGAATTTTATCTTCCCCTGGTTAATATTGCATAATGTGGGTGGTCTACAACATCTAGTCAAAAATTTGATATCTCCTATAATGCTTCTTTCTAAGTACAAAAATCGTCTGACTGAACAATAAAATTTCCACAATACAATATTGTAAAGCATTTCGATGTCATATTGCTGGTTTTCAAATCAATGTTTCTTTCTAACTTTCCATAAATGGCATTTTAATTCATTAATTATACAAATCAAAATTCTCTTCCATTATATTTGCTATTGCTTTGGTGTGGAGCTTTCAATTCACACAGTACTAATTAATTTTGATCTGTTAATTTGATAGTATGCTTTCTCATAATCCAGGAAGGCCATATGTTGGCAGGTTGAATACTATTCTTTTTTCTATAATTTGTTTGAGTGTAAATGTGGGATCTGCACAGGATCTTCCTTTCCTAAAGTTGCATTGTTCTTCTCCAATAATTTCCTCGGCCCATGGTGTTAATTTACTTTTAATTATATCTAGGTATATTTTATAGCACATATTTAATAGGAATATAAGGGATAGATATCACCATATAGATGAAGACAGAGGTCTAGAACAACTCAAATAAAACTATATAAAACAATAGCCAAACCAAAAAAAACATAGACTTGGGGAAGAACGAGATAAAAGACAAGTGGAAACTGCAGAAATGAAGTTCCTAAGACCTCTCACTGGCTATAAAAGAATAGACAAGATAAGAAATGAAGAAATAAGAAAATAATTATCCACAACTAACATAAGAGAAGACATCACAAACTATAGAAAGAAACCAAAGGGACACCGATCAAGAAGAAGACCCCAGGAGGAGATGGGCAGAAGATTTTTTAAACCCTTGAAAACATTGCAGGCAAACAATTGCCTAATATGGAAAGCCAAGAAGAAGAAAATTATCTTCCCACTGCTGACAGGTGGTGAGGTACTGCAAAAAAAACCTGTTCTTTTGATCTGTTGTAAGTAATGGAATGTCCAACACATTACATAATCTGTTCCAAATACGCAGAGTAAGAGGGGCAGCTGTAGAATGTATGTTCTACTGTTTTTAATTGGTAACAGATATCACAGATCGGATCTCCGATGTTAAAGTACCTCCCTTTGATGGTAGTGACTGGAAAGCAGCTGTATGCAATTCCCTAAGCAAGATCCCTCCTGTTAGGGTATCCTTGGAACTTCAATAAATTATGAAACAAAGTATTGTTGTCAGTACCCAAATGTGGAAGTTCATGGTGAAAGAGATTAAAGATTTCTTTGTATACCAAATTTTACTATTTTTAATGGAAAGAATGTCAATGCCAAAGTGTTGTAGCAGTCTTAGAGTTAAGCACAGAGTGTTGTAGTATTCTGGAACAATCTCAGCTTTAGGAATGTTATAATCATTTACTCCAAACAGGGGAAGATGAAAACCCAGGTAGTACAGGAGAAGATCTGCATATGTGTGATTGGTCTGCAATATTTTATGGATTTTTGAAGCTGTATTGCTTAAATAGCAGAATTTTAAGACTGGAAGCCCAAATCCTCCATGCTTCTTTGATAGTTAAAGAACTTCCTTTCTAATTTCTTGGTATCGGCAGGACTATGCTCAGGTTTACTATATAATTGCTTTTCTTCAGCTTCTGTGATGTCTGTAATATTTATTATGTACAACTGAGAAGGAAAGATTATTGTTTTGAGTACTATGACTTTAGAAGAAAAGTAAAGTGACCCTATTTTCCAGTCTTCTAAGGTTTCAAAGTTCTTGTATATAAGTTCTTGAACTGGTGATATTGAGTAAGTGGAGAAGGAAATTCCAAGTATAATAATGGGTTCTTTCTCTCTTAGGGGTTAGTCCAAAAGGAATGCCTCCAAGATCCCATTTCCCCAAAACTTTTAATTTTGTCTTGTCTGCATTATAATCCACTGATCTTGCTGAATTTTTCCAAAATACCAAAAATGATATATATATATATGGAATCATTATCCTTCAAAGTGCCCACTATATCATTGGCATATGCTAATACCTCATTTTCCTTCATAGTTGAATGAACTGTTTGACCTTTATTGAGGTTTCATCAAGTGGGAGCCAAACACAGAAATGATACCAAGGTTGAAGTAATGCAGAATTCATATTTCCATATACAAGTAGTCAAAGGTGTTGCACCTAATTACTAAAATACTCTGGATTAGAGATAGTTGTTGAAAGTTTTTTCACTTGGTTATACTATAAATTAAAGAAGCCAAGAAATTAGAGAAACAAAAAAAAAATTAATTTATAGTATAACCAAGTGAAAAAACTTTCAACACTTATGCTTCTTGAACTCATTCACTCACAGCTGCTTCAGACAACCAATTCTATTCATTCATTGCTCTCCAAACAAAATATCTAGTCCTCAGGCTTTTGTTATGCAATTTTCAGGGATAAGGCTTTGTTGTCTTCCTTCTTGTTATGTATTGAAAAATTTCATTTGCATCAATCCTATAAAACTCCCTTTAGAAAATGTTTCTATCTATTCTCCCCCTTATTTTTAAATCTGCCAATCAATTTTTTGTAACCCACATATCTTCAAACTGTCCTCACTAGGAATATTCCACAGACCATCACCATCTAATCACGTGCCTTTGGATCCTCTCCAACACTTTGTCATCGCTAAGAAACCCAGGAAATCAAATAATCTGTGCACAATTATACTTGGCAATCCATAATAATTGAAAAATTAAGACAATTAATGCTTAAGATAAATTTCTGATTTATTTTGAAATGCATCTGAAGATGCTTCAATGACTATTCACTCAATTCTCTTTATCATTCTATTTCATTTATGATATTAAAAAAAATAAAAAAAACTTTTAATAAACATTTTCAAATATATTCATAACAAGTTTCTAAAAAAAAAAAAGTGTTGGATACCTGAAACAAATTAGCATACAGTTTCAATAATAAGTTTTAATGTTCAATGTTTTCACATAAAAGTTTCCTAACAATTATATTTTTAACATAAAATTTATAACAAGTTGTAACACTCATAAACATATTACAGATCTATTTATAAATAAAATTTTCAAGAGATAAGAGTTAAAAAGGAGCAGGAAGTAGAAACATGCTTCTAAATAGACACATGCTGTTCTGGATGTGATGATTTCTGCAGAAAAGGAAAAACAAAAGCAAAAAAAAAGTATAATAAATTTAATATTACTATTAACAAAAAATGAAAAATAAAAATTTTATTAAAGGCATACATATATACTGCAAAGAAAATAAATAAATAAATAAATAAATACAGGAGAGGGGGGGAAAGCAAGCACAGTAGGTATTTCCAACATATATATTTCATATAGTTAAATACTGTTATTCCAATGCAACATTAAAAAATAGATAGGAGCAAAGGAGTAACAAAACTAAATTTTCATAACACATATTTTCAGTGTAAAAACAAGTAAAAATAAAATAAAATGAGACTGTTTCAAAATTTAGACTATAATTAGCATGTGAGAAACAAAAAAGCAATGAGATTAATGGAAAAGTGACTCTAATATAGAAATTAAATGTATCAAGTGCAAAAAAAAAAAGTAATAATTGGAAGAGTGAGAAAGGGAGGGTAATTGAAAAATCATCACAGGATGCTTATTTGAGCAGGTGACCACAATATGATTGTGCTGTTAGCACATACTGAGACAAACATCTTCTCACAGAAAAAAGAAAGATAAGCTAATTTTTTATTTTTATTTTTTAAATTTAAGTGCAAAAATGCTGTTTAGTAACACTGATTTGTATGAATGAGTAAGTATGTTTTTTTTCATTATTAGAAGTGATGTTTGAACATTAAACATAAGCATATACACACATGCTTATGTTTAAGCATATGTGTATATGTTTAAACATATACACATGTGTATATGGAAGTAACAATGAGATCACTGCAGAAAGTAACTCATATGTCGAACAAATTAAGCATGACAGATTTTGGAGGTTATTTTGATTTCAGGAGTGAAGTACGTGTGCAAGGGAAGAGAGATGTCTCAGAATATGTCTATTGAAACAATAAAAGTAATGAGAAAATGTGGATTCATGGAAAGTGTGATAATGTAATACAATGTAACATTTTTATGAATAGGAAGGGAACAGTGGCACACAGAAGGTGAGGGATAGTGGAGGGCATAAGGTTGTGAGTGGCAGCATGCAGATTGGTAACCCAGAACTGGGTACAAGTTTTCTAAAGACAATAATATAATTGGATTTTCTGAAGACAACTGACAGAATACTGCAGGAGGGCTGTTATATAAAGTGGAATAGATAAAGATTAAAATTAGGTTGATGGGAATAAAAGAATAGCTGAAATGTGGGGCATCAGAAAGTAATATATTGTTTTAATTTTTAAATGACCATCCCATTCACAACAGATTGTGAACTTTTGGCAGATTAGTACTGTATGTATGGAAATATAATCTTGAAACCTTTCACTGGAGACCAAATGTAGTATTTTTTCAATACATTTCAGATCTCCAATATGGGAGAATACTGTCAAAGAGAATTCTGTATTCAACTTTTATTTCAGTGATTGAGGATGGTCTAAAGAATGGTATCCACTTTTTTATTATTATGATTCTAAACTGATATGTATAATAAGAAATGTTTCTAATATGAAACTGGTGCAGGAATATTTTAACTGCCTAGTACTATGGACAGGCAATACTGAGTGTTAGTTGAATGTTGTTAATGTAAGATTTGCATTTTGAAATGAAAAGACTATAGACTGAACAATACATTAATGGAAACCTGGTGTAGGTTGAATGAGAAGACACCTGGCAACAGGTGAACATGGGATAATGAAATTCACACACATTCCACTACTAAAGTTGTCAAGTCATCACAATCACTAACTGCAGTGTCAAAAAGAGCATTAACTAATGGATAAGGATATTACTGTTCCTTTTTATTAGAAGGCTTTGATAAAATTTCATCAGGACTACTGAATTTGAGTATGATCAGCAGAATTCAATTGGCATGAGGAGACAGTGGAGAAGGTTCAGATGCATGTAACTAAGATAATTATGAATCCAGGGAATGTTGATTATTATTACCAGAGACCTCCACTGAATTGGGGACTCATCAAGGGAGGCCATATTCACACTAGTTGCCATAATTTTTGTTGAATTCATTCACACCACCTGCACCTTGTCACCTCCAAAGGCAGGGTATTTTAATCATGAACTGTTCTATGAAAGAAAAATCTAGCTCTCACCTCTTTCTTGACTATATTCAATCTCAACTTTGACGAATGCCCTCTCATCCTCTCACAACCCTTTATGAAAGATTCCATCTACCGGTATCTTGGATAACCTTTTCAGAAGTTTGTAGGTTTCCATCACATCAACTCTCTTTCTTCTGTTTGATAATGTCTGCAGTCCACAAATTCTTGATCTTTTCATTCCATAGTTCCAATATCATATTTATCATTCTGCTTTGTGTCCTTTCTGCTGTATCTGCATCATCTTGGAACCCAGATATGCACATAACAGCAAAGGTGAAGTCATATCAAGGCTTTGTAAAGGGCTCAAATAACTTCTTTATTCTTACATGTCAATGTTCATTTCAGCATTGCAATTATTCTGAGTTGTATTTACAATCTTTGTTATATTGATCAGTTTCTTCTAGCATAATCCCACTGATATAATATGATACTGGCTATCTTATTACATCAAACTGCATAACTTCACATTTACTAACATTGAACTGACAGCCATTTTCATATATCCACAATTCTGGCCTATTCAAATCATTCTGCAAGCAGTACATGTCTCATATCAAATTCTCTCTGATCTCAATAATATTGTTGTTGTTCTTCATCAACTTTGATCAGTCCACTGATGGATGAAGGTCTCCTCCCAACTTTCTCCATTCCATTCTATTTTTGACTTTTCTCATCCATTGCATTCCAGCATTACTAACAATTTCATCTCACTATCTCTTCCTTGGTCTACTGCAATCCATAGGTCTCCATTCCACCAATAATTTAAGCCATCTTGTGTTGCTATATCTTGCAATGTGTCTGATCCATCTCCATTTTGAATGTATAATAATATTATTATTATTTATGGCATCTCGAAAGAGTGTGGAGACTCATCGTGGGAAACCAAAAACAACCATCCCTGAATTCATTCACCATCAGGGAACTCACAATTCTGGCAATTCATTCGCTAACTCACCACTCACACTCTTATGAAACTTCCACAGATGGCCCCTAGTTCTCTGACTATTTGTCATATACTGAAAATTTTCACTTGCATCAATTTTATAAAACCCCTTTAATATCTTAAAAGTTTCTACCATATCCTCTCTTTTCTACCTATCGACTAAACTTTGTAACCTACAAACCTTCAACCTATCCTCATAGGGAGTATTCCACACACCTGTTACCATCTTGGTCACTCATCTCTGAATCCTCTCAACTACTTCCTGGTTCCCAAGAAACCCAGGTGACCAAATCTGTGTGCAGTGGTCAGGATGTGCCTGAACCATAGTCTTATAAAGAGATAATAACTTCCTTATCTTTACTTGTTAGCATGTTTTTCAACCTCCAAGTATTTCATTGAGCTATTTTACCAACTCTTTTGCAATATGCCCTCTGAACTATAACTCTTTGTCCACCACCAAGTCCCCAGCCTCATCAATTTCCTGCAAATCAATACCATCCATATGATACACCATATGCAATCTTTCCACTTTGAAGTGCATAACCTTACATTTTGTAACATTAAATTGGCAATCATTATCCTTTATTATAAAATGTGAATAAGTTACTAAGATAAGACCTAACTTTTACAAAGCCATGCTGCCCACTAGTCCACGCGGTTAACCTGGTGGCTGTGCGCTTCGCAACCATATGCCTGGGGAAGGAGTGTCCTAAGTTCGATACCCGTCAGAGACGTGAGGAGCTGAAGGATCTTCCTCAGCCATAGCCAAGTTAGTCAGTCTTGGGCGTGCACAGTAGGGTTTTCCCCAGCTTATCCTGGTTTTTTTTTTTTATCCCGCAAAGCAGGCAAACCGGCCTTGAGAACTCAACACTACAGGACATAGGATACGCCGGGGCATAGGGCTGACCACCTTATCCTGTGAACGGTTTGAGGTCCAATGATTAATAAACCCTCTACACCGCAAGGTAAAAGAGGGAAAAGGAAGATGAGATGAGATGCTGCCCACTATACAGTATTGCATCCCTATTCACGCACTGCTGTATTTTACCTTTCACCAACTTTTCCAACACTTTAACAACCACTCCTGATATATTAATTGGTCTATAGTTTGCTATCTCTGTCTTGGAGCCACCGTTATGCAATGGTCCCATCTTACCCTGTTTCCACTCCTTTGGAACCCTGCCAGAGATGAGACAGACTGAACAACTTTGTCAGAGATAATACTTCTCTTGCTCAGTCAGGTAGTACATGGGCTGATATTCATCCAGTCCCACTGCTATGTTTACATTTGTATTTTTTAATATGCTGAAAACCTCCTGTTTATCTACCATGATCTTGATATGCATCTCTATAACATCAGCAACTGTAAATTATCACCTGGATGATACACCTTTGCAAAATGATCACTCAGAAACTCAGCTATTTCTTTTGGTTCAGTCACCTTCCTACCATGAGCATTGTTCAAAGTCATTTTATCACAGTCATTTTTTTCTCTCACTTCCTACATAACGAAAAAACTTTTTTGGGTTTACTTTGGCCTGTTTGGCTAATTCGCTCTCATAGTCTGATTCAGCCTGCCTTACCATACTAGTTGTCCTTCTTAATTGCACTTTGTACTGCTTGTGAGTATGCTGATCACTTTTTTCTTTATATTTCCTCTGCAATGTTTTCTTTCTGCCCTTAGGTATGTAATCTGATACTGCACCTCTTAAGCAATCTTTGACCATGCCATGCACTACTGATATTCTTTCCTTGAGCTTCTCAAACCATGGCACTGTTCCAAGATGATTCCTGAGTTTCTCATAATCATCAGCCTTATAACTGAACATAAACCCCTTCTTGAGAGAACTTAACATGTTTGGTAACTTTCCTGAACAAGACCTCATGGTCACTCTCCCCAATTAGGGGCAGTGTCTATTTTGGTTATTATGGATACATCTTCTGATGCTATTATCAGATCCAAGATCCTCAAACCTCTTGTCCCCTTTATAACATGTTTCATGTAATTATCCCTTAGAAACTGCATAAATTCCACTTCCATCTTGCTATACCCCTTCCTCCTTCCAACTGATGTTCCCATAGCTAAAGTTATTATTACACTTAGACCCCCACATGGAGTCAAAGACTCATCTAGGAGGCCCCTTTATCATACACACACACAGTTCATCATACTGCACCTTAAACACACTCAAATTCTCTGCAGACACCACAGTCTCAGACAAGGCATTCCAATCATTCGCAATTCTGCATTCAAGAAACCTAATTCTCACTCCCTTGTTCACACCCTCCTTATACAGCTTCCAGGGATGACCCCTTGTTCTCCGCTGATCTCCCACTAGTTTATGAAAAAATTCTTCAATATTGATCCTATAATAACCCCTTACTAACTTCTACGTCTCTAGCATATCACCCCTCTTCCTCCTATCCACCAGATAGGAGGAAGGGGGTGATATGATTCAGAGCCTAGTCAGATATGATTCAGGCCTAATCAGAGCCTAGACTCAGTAAATTGCATTTTCTCAACCTTTCCTCATATTCAACATTCTAGAGATCGGAAACTACCTTAGTCAGTTGCTTCTGGACCCTTTTCAACATCTCATTGTCCTTTTGAAAATCAGGTGACCAAATCTGTGCACAGTAGTCCATATGGCCTAATCAGAGCCTTATACAATGGAACAAGAATCTCCTTACTTCTACAAGTCAGTGTCCTCTGCATCATTCCCAGAATCCTATAAATTCTAGATTCTTATCCACCATCACTCCAAGATCACTTATTTCCTCCGCCTCCAGCAATATATCCCTACCAAACATAAATTCTACATCCCATTTTTGTTTCCTAAATTTTAAAAACTTACATTTTGCAACATTAAACTGGCATCCATTCTTCCATGCCCATTCACTTAATCTGTTCAAGTCTTCTTGTAAGGCCACAACTTGCCAATGCCCATCAAATAGCCAATCTCTAATCCAATGCACTAGTCTAGTATCCAACCCCAACCACTCTAGTTTGACTATTAACTTATCATGCAGTAATCTATCAAAAGCCTTTGTAAAATCTAAATATAGTACTGTGAATCCATCTCCTTTATTAAATGAGGCCATCACCTTATTGCAATAAGTAAGTAGATTACTAAAACATGACCTCCCTTTAAAAATTTATGTTGTAGATTTTAGCAAAATCTATGCTGTTTATCAAAGATAAACACCACTGTTGTCCACCAAATTCTGGATCCTGGTTCTCACCAGTCTCGTAACACTAACTACAACTACTGACACACAGACAGGCCTATAACTTGATGCTTGAGTTCTGTCACCTCCCTTACGAGGATGGTCTGAAAAGTTCTCAGCCTAACAATGAAAAAACAAATTTATAATTTCAACATAATCTCCCTTAAGACTAATACATTTATTCCAGAGCCATTATCCCGTCCATGTAGTGATTCTCAGCAAGATCTGCAACATACCCCTCTACAGCTGCAATCGCCTCTTGATTCGAAGAAAAACACTGACCAACGAGGAAGTGTTTTACTTTGGAGAAGAGAAAGAAGTCAGAGGGGACCAAATCTGGGAAATAGGGTGGATGTTACAATTCATAGTGCAGATTCCTTAATTTTCCCATTGCCAAAACACACCTTTGTTTGCAGATGTATTGTCCTGATGAAAGACGATTTTTTTTTTCTTCTGCAAACCGGGTCTTTTCTCATGAATTTTTTCATCTGGTCTGGTTAAAAGATCAGAATAATATTTTTTCTGATGAATAATAATAATAATAATATTAGCATCCAAAAACACCTTTCCTGCTGATGGAACCGACTTTGTCTTCTTTTGTGCTGAACAACTGGCTTCTGTTCTACTGTTTTGACTGTTGTTTGGATCCTAGTGTGTAATGGTGCAAGTCTCATCCACAGTAATAAATCGATGCACAAAATCAGTTTTATTCTTGTTAAAACGATCCAAGCACTGTTCAGAAATTTTCATGCGAGTGCGTTTTTGATCTGTGCAAAGCTTCTTCATTTGCAGTTCTTCATGCAAAGTATATCCTACATTCTTTTGAAATGCCTATAGTCTCAGCAGTTTCATGCACTTTGACTTGCTGTTCGAATACCATATCGTGTACTTGAACTTGTTACTGCACTTTTTGGACATCCTTCACATGGATCATCTTCAAGGCTGGTACGGCCACGTTTAAACTCGAAAGCCCATTTCTTAATTGTTGAAAACGAAGGAGAAGAGTGCCCATAAACTTTTATGAACTTTGAATGAATTTCTGTTGGCGTTAAACCTTCTTTTACAAAGAATTTTATAACCGCACAATACTCAATTTTATCCATTTCAAGGGATACAGACAACACTTTTGCTTCAGACAGCTGTATAAAACAAACTACTTGACAGAATGACTTGCAATTTCACATGGATGCTTATGACAGATGTACCAACTTAGAAAAAAAAATCTTGCTGATAGTGTTGCCATCTATGGTTGAGGCCGAGAACATTTCAGACCACCCTTGTATAATATCTGATAAGATTGGAATGTTGACAGATAACAGGCTAATCTGGAGAAAAATTGTTGATAGGAATTTAGTAATGATGTAACTTAATTATTCTCCATAATTCCTTTTTTCCTTATCACGTTTAATCTCTTCATTCATCCATTTTACACCTACATTATTTAACCTTCTGAACTTTTGGAATTCATTTAGACATTGCTTCAACTAGATAGTTCTTCAATATCCTCCCAGCTACGGTGATCTCTTTTCCAACTAACTCCTCATTCCATGCCACACCTGCAAGCTGTCTCCTGAGCTTCTCATAGTCACTAGCCTTGCAGTTCCACACATATACCCTTTCTTCACAGAAGTCCTTACACTGCTGGCGACCACCCATAATCACTTCATGGTCACTCTCACCAACTGGAAGGCGATTTGACACCTTATTGATAATAATCTTCTCTGATGAGTTGATCAAATCCAAGATCCTCAATCATCATGTTCCCTCTGTTACGTACTCCCTGAGCTAGCTGTCCCTCAATAACTCAAATTGATTTTCTTTATTTCCAAGCTATTGCATCATCCTAGTCTATATTGCCATAATTAAAATCACCCATAATGATTACCCTTTTCTTATTTGCTTGGCTAACTTGATTATGCATTTCACTTATGGTAGCATCTCTTTTCAATTATCTATGTTTTCTTAACAAATCCAAAGTTTCTTTTGAAATGTTGTTATTTCCTGTTTTGGAAATAATTATTCCACCTATTTCCGGAAGATATTAATTACAGTTTTGCATGCTTTTTGATTAATCTCATCTAGGTTTCCTCTTCTCCATTTTTGCGCCCTGAATTTATTTGAATGTTCTCTTTTAAAAAGCTTCATATCCGCTATTTTCAAGTTTAAAATTTTTTAGGTTTATTTCATTGAATTTCTGTTTGATTATTTACTAAAATAAAGAGCCAAAAGGTTTCAGTTCAGGCAATGCAAAATTATATAAATCAAGTGGATGTTAAATCCAGTGTTATTTTAAAGCTGAATGTAGAAACTATGAAAGTTTCATAGACAAGTTGACAAAAGAGCTTATGGCAATACACTTGCTGGCATTTACGAGTTGCCCTAGCATGGACCATATAGAAGACATGATTGCTGGCCCAAGTGTCCATATATTCACCTTTTATTGGTCAATTTTGATAAGGTTTCACTGGCCTGACAGCTGTTTCAAACTGTTTGGATCTCTTCAGAAACCAGGCAGAAATTTTAAGAGAGCAAAAACTCTCATTCAGTACGAAGGAACTCGAAGTGTCGGAGAGGTGTGTTTTTTGTAAGCAAACTCTCAGTCGGTGTGTACAATATTTACTAAAATAAAGAGCCATCCGTTTGATTAGTTTATTTCTTTCCCATTTTTTTATCAATTATAATTTTAGACCTTACCATTCTGTGATCACTACCAGTATTAAAATTATTTAAACCTGTTACACCATTTACAATATGTCTCCTATTTATTATTATAAAATCTATTTCAATAAAGGTCTGGCCATTTGGACTTTTCCATGTCATTTATGATGTTTTTAAAAAAAAAAAAAATTAAAGAATGAATTCATAATAAAGAGTCTGTTTTCTTCGGCAAATTCCAGCAGGCTTTCCCTTCTTTCCTTTCTCTTCCTCAATCCAAGCCTTCCCACTGAACTTAGGTTATTATTGTTTTCACCCCCCCCCCCCCCATTTAAGTTGCCCATGATTTTTTCTAGTCTGGCATAAAATTCTTTGACTTTTATGAGAAATTTGAAGTTGGGCATGCACTTGTACCATTTTAACTTTAATGTGATATATTTTATTTATAGATATTCCTATTTCTGCTATTTGGGTTGATATTTCTTTCATGTAGATTATATAATCTTTTAATTTTTTATGTATTAGAAAATCTACACCACCAATGGAATTGTTAATCACAGTTGGGGTGGTATAATAAATATCCATTCTGTAATTTAAGGTTCAGCAGATGGATATAGGCTCATGGCTTTCTTTACCACTCCCTATACTCCTTATGGGCAGACTGATCACTCTACTCAGAGAACTATTAAGATTATATATTACTCCATGAGTCTGATAGGCGAGATCTGACCAGCCATGCCATATCTACAAGACATAAAATTCATTAGAACAAGTTATTTCTTATTAGAAAGATTCTATAAATTCAGGGGTTAGTGTTGGGGCCATTGCTGTTTAACTGCATATTAATGATATTAGTGAAGATTTAAATGGAGATATTCAGTTGTTTGCAGATGATGCAAAGTTGGGACGAACCATGAAGAGTAGAGATGTTGTGGCCTTACAAGAAGACTTGAATAAATTGAGTGATTGGGCACGGAAATGGGGATGTGAGTTCAATGTTGCAAAATGTAAGGTTTTAAAATTTGGAAAACAAAGATGGGATGCAGAATTTATGCTTGGTGAGGATATATTGTTGGAGGTGCAGGAAATAAGAGATCTGGGGGTGATAGTGGATAAGGATCTGAAATTTAGGGGACACATAGCCAAAATTGTGAAGACAACACAAAGGCTTCTGGGAATGATGCGGAAGACACTGACTTGTAGAAGTAGGGATTTTCTTGTTAAATTGTATAAGCCTTTGATTAGGCCACACATGGACTATTGTGCCCCAGATTTGGTCACCTGGTTTTCAGAAGGATGAAGAGATGTTGGAAAGGGCCAAAAGGCGACTGACTAAGGTAGTTTCTGACTAATAGAATGTCGAGTATGAGGAAAGATTGAGAAGATGTAATTTGCAGAGTCTGGTGGAAAGGAGGAAGAGGGGGGAGATATGATAGTGACCTACAAGTTGGTAAGGGGTTGTTATAGGATCAATGCTGGAGAAGTTCTACAGAAAATAGTGGGAGAACCAGAGGTCATCCCTAGAAACTGTATAAAGAAGGTGTGAGTAGGGAAGTGAGAGGCAGTTTTTTTTCGTGCAGAGTTGCAAAAGATAGGAATACCTTGCCTGAGAGTGTTTATGACACGATATGATAAGCTGTGTGTGATAAAAGGACCTTCCAGATGAGTCTTTGACTCCATGAGGTCTCGGGGTAATAATAATAATTTAACTAGATACTCCCCTCTTCTTCACACTTCCAAGAGCTTGATCATATCCCATTTAATTTTTCTGGTCTCTCTCTCTCAACAGCTTGTCATTAATATAAAGACTGAATAATGGATTAACAGAATAACAACTTATGTTGGAAAACATTTATTTAATATCACAATTTTTTGGCAATGTTTTGCAACCATTCTCAATGCACATAGAAAAAGAGATAAAAACAAATTAGAATAACAATTAAATTAAATGTTACAATCCATGATATGAATTGCAGGAGGAGAACTACATCTATAAACTATTAGAATACATGTAACATAAAATAATTAAACAAAAAAAAATTGCTTGTCGCAAAAATGAGACATATTTATGAGTCAGCTAAGGATTACCTGACAAAAATTGGGAAAGCTTCATATAGTTATTTTTATATGGACTGGATGATGGATATGGGCTTCCTAGCTTTCTTTAGAGAGTCTTTCTAATAAGAAATAACTTGTTCCAATGAATTTTATGTCTTGTAGATAAGGCATGGCTGGCCAGACCTCACCTATCAGACTCATGGAGTAATATATAATCTTAATAATTCTCTGAGCAGAGTGATCCGTCTGCCCATAAGGAGTATTAGGAAGTGGTAAAGAAAGCCATGAAGCCTATATCCATCTGCTGAACCTTAGCAGTAATAACCGTATACAAGGTTATCCTTAGCAATGCTCCTCTTTTTTGTCTTAAGTGACACATTTTTAGTTAACTGCTTTCATTTCTATGAATTTTGATAGTTTATACATGGAGCTTTCCTCCTGCAATTCATATCATACAATATAACACATGCTTTAATTTAACTGTTATTCTAATTTGCTTTATCACTTTTCCTATGCGCATTGAGAATGGTTGAAATGCTGTCAAAAATTCTGCAGATATTAAATAATAAATGTTTTTCAACATAATTGTAATTCTGTATTTTAATTTTTATATTATGTCTTTATTATTATTGTTATATTATCTTCAGAATTACATGGAGTCAAAGAAGATTCATCATCTTCCATTTTATGCCAATTTTTTACCAATATCCCAATACACTAATCATCCCAATCATCTCTGAAAGTGTGAAAAAGGAGAGTTCCTCCCCCCCCCTCTCATGAAGGGTGGTGAGTAAGTAGGATGAATACATTCACTGAACCTTGCTCCAATAATGAACAGCAACAAGGATGTTGGATATACACAGTGTACCTGTTAGATAACAAGACAAAATTCATTAAAATAAATCGCAACCACAAGATGAATCATTTATTTATTTTCAATATAAACTCCCCTTAGCTCAATACAACATTTACTTTGTTCATACAAATTTTTGAAGCACTGCTGGTAGACATCTTAAGGTCTGTTGAGATTGGAGGCCATATTCTTCTGGTATTTATGGATATCATCAGGGAGAAAGGAAATCCATTAACTACATTCAAAACGTGAATCACAAGTATGAGTCATGTAGCAATGGTGTACTAGTCTTGGTCATAACTAAATTATCAGGAGAACGCACTATTAGAGCTCATAGGAATAAAGTGAATAACTCTGTAACTAATTCAAAATTAAATAATAAAAATAAAACAAAAATAATAATCATTATTATTAACAGCTTATGTTAATTACTTCCCAGAACTTTGAGACTGGCATACAATCAGATCTGTTAAGATTTGATGATGTAAAGATTCACAAGTTTCAAGGAACAGACTTGAAATCTGCTGAAAGGAACCAAGTCTTAACAACTCTGATTGGTTGCATCCAGCCTGAAAGTTCTGGGAAGTAATTGCCATAAACTGTTCATAATTATTATTATTTTTCCTGTAATATTGATAATAAGGTAATATTTAATTTTGAATTACAGAAGCTATTCATTTTAATCCTTTGAACTCTAATAGTGTATCCTGATAACTCAGCTATAACCAAGACATAAGCTAGTGAGCAAATGCTATGTAATTCACATCTTGTGATTTATGTTTTGAATGTAGTTACAGAACTTTCAGGATGGATGCAGCCAAGGTCTCTTTTTTTTCTCTGACTATGTCCAGAGAAATGAGCTGTAGTTTTGAATAAATTCTATGCATGTGCTAATCTTAGATATACAATATTATACTCTTCTGGATAATGTTCACTGAATTTGGCATCCTATGAAACATCATTTTCAAATTCAGAAGGGAAAAAAAAAAAGTTTGCCAGTGCCAAATCCAGCTGGCCTTTGAGAACAGTGGTTGATTTGGAAGTGAGAAACTTTTTCATGTTTAACACACAACATGCAGGTGCTGTTGAGCAGCAACAGCCAGTTATTTGAATGGTACTACTCCTCTCCAACTCATCTCACAAGTTGATTCTGACAATGTATTACACCAAGACAGTACCAACAGTTAACCATTTGGCCTTCTGGAACAAATTCCTTTTGAACAATTCCATGAATGTTGAAGAAAATAATAAGCATTGTTTTAACTCAAGACTTTTGTAGTCAAACCTTTTGCTGTTTTTGAGATGGCAAAAAATCAGCATGTTATGCTTTGCCATTTGGTCACCAGATTCCATTAGAAGAACTATAATTCATCACCAGTCACTATTTTCTCTCTCTAAAATGTCATGATCTTGGTCAGTCATTTCTAATTAAAAAGACTGCGCTCTATCAGTTAAAACAATATACCATTTTGCCCAATTGTATTTACAATATACTTGTAAAAAAATCTGCCTCACTATTTAATAGGCATGCTGTGTATATTAATGTTTGCACATTCAGACATGATAGTATATCCAAAAGAAAAGCTCTTTAACAACATTTAAAACAAATTTTATGAAACATTAATTTCCAAGAATTTATTGAAGATTATCACGACTACAAGATGAATTTATGGTTCCTCAATTCAAGTTTTAATTCTCTAAGCAAAACATTATCACTATTAGATAATTTTGTTACAGAATAAGAACACAATATTATTAAGCAGAATCAATGCACATCGATGATAAATAAAAACAAACATTATCTTACATCTCCTTTATGAAGTGCTTCATTAATAAAAACTTCTTAGTAGTACTGTGTATATGTTAAATTATTTTAGTTTGATTTATTATTATTACCCAAGACCTCATGGAGTCAAAGACTCATCTGGGAGGTCCTTTTATAACACACATAGCTCATCATACCGTGTCGTAAACACTCTCAGTCAAGGCATTCTTATCATTTACAACTCTGCATGAAAAAAAACTGCCTCCCACTCCCCTACTCACACCTTCTTTATACAGTTTCCAAGGATGACCTCTGGTTCTCCCACTATTTTCTGTTGAACGTCTCCAGCATTGATCCTATAACAACCCCTTACCAACTTGTAGGTCACTATCATATCCCTCCCTCTTCCTCCTGTCCACCAGACTCTGCAAATTACATCTTCTCAATCTTTCCTCATATTCGACATTCCAGAGGTCAGAAACTACCTTGGAAACTACCTAAGAAGAGATGTTGAACCCTTTCCAACATCTCTTCATCCTTCTGAAAACCCGGTGACCAAATCTGAGCACAATAGTCCATGTGTGGCTTAATCAAAGCCTTATACAAAGGAACAAGTACTTCTACACGTCAGTGTCCTCAGCATCATTTCCAGAAGCCTTTGTGTTTGTTGTCTTCACAAGTTTGGCTATGTCACCTAAATTTCAGATCCATATCCACTATCACCCCCCAGATCTCTTATTTCCTCCACCTATATTCTCTCCAAGCATAAATTCTGCATCCCATCTTTGTTTTCCAAATTTTAAAAACTTACATTTGGCAACATTGAACTCACATCTCCATTTCCGTGCCCAATCACTCAATTTATTCAAGTCTTCTTGTAAGGCCACAACATCTTCTCTACTCTTCATTGTTCATCCCAACTTTGCATCATCTGCAAACAACTGAATATCTCCATCCAAATCTTCACCAATATCATTAATATACAAGTTAAACAGTAGTGGACCTAAAACAAACCCCTGAGGCACTCCACTAGTGACTTTCTTTTTCCTGGATATCGCACCCCCATACACAACTTGTTGATACCTATCAGTAGCCAGTCTCCAATCCAATGCACTAATCTAATATCCAACCCCATCTGCTCTAGTTTGACTGTCAACTTATCATGAGATACTCTATCAAAAGCCTTTGCAAAATCCAAATATATTACTGTGTATCCTTCTCCTCTGTCCAAGGAAGCAGTCACGTTATTGTAATAAGTAGATTACTAAAACATGACCTCCCTTTAGTTTTACCTGTTGTCAACCCAATTCTGGATCCTAGTTCTCAGAAGCTTCTCCAACATAACCACAACACATATAGGCCTATAGTTTGATGCTTGAGTTCGATCACCTCCTTTATGAAGTGGCACAATCTTTCTCTCCTTCCACACCTCTGGCTCTCTTACAGTCAGTCTCTCCTCCCCATCATCAACTGCTCTCAATCTCTCCATGAAGTCACATTCACAAGATTGAAAGACATTTACAAACTGCTCATTAAGTATCTCCACCACACATTCCACAACAGCTGTCTTTATATCATTTTCTCCAATCAATTTGAATACCGTCAAGCACAAAAACAAATATCCACTACTTGTTTACTCCAAGAATAAACAAATTAAAATCGATTAATTTTAAAAGATAAGACCATGCATGGATAAATAATAAATAGCATGGGTTGGCAATCTGAGGCTTAGTTAAAACTATCCTATATGAAGTGAAAACTAAATTCATTAAGACAGTACAGTGTCCTTCAACTGTACTGTCTTAATGAATCCTTCAACTGTATCCACTTGTTGTATAAACTATTGTGGTCTGTACAAATATTCTCATTTGTAAGACAGATCTCGAAGTGAAACCATTCAGAAAGAAGGCGAGTGTATAATGATGGAATAATTGATTAAATCAAAACATACAAAAGTTAATATTTTGCTAGATTTTTACAACTAGCATTATAAGCTGCATACATTGCTACTGATTACAGTTATAATCATTTACTTGTAATCCTTATTTCTAAGTTACAAGCAAATGACTAAAGCTTGAGAGTGGTGAGCTTGAAATATTAAAAGGTCACTTCTCCAAAGAAGCTGATCTCAGAACAACAGATTTTTCCTATCATCTTAGGAAGTGTCAGTTTAATTACTGAGCAATACCATTATAACTTGGACTGTTGGTGTGTGAGTGTATTTACATGTTTGTGTATTTTGGTAATTATTATTATTACATGTATCTCCATGGAGTTGTAAAATCGATGTCGTTTGCGCCACTGTAAAATTATATTACTCTTATTTGTTTTTGTACTTGTTCAAAAGTTCTATACTCAATATTTTACTTTACTTAAACTTATCTTAATATACAGTCGTAACTCCGAGTTCTTAATACGTTGCTTGATTTAGAGTCTTATTTTTAATCCTCTCATTCAGTCTTTAATCCCCCCCTTAGTCTCAAGGCCACAATTATGCTTGTACATGTACACGAAACTTTAGAACTAAGAAATTGCCTCTGGCTGGAGCCAATTTCTTTGTCTGAACTACTGGCGTCTTTCTAAATTGAATTTTGAAAATTTATTTGTTTATATCGACTATGCCATCAAAATTCGTCGATAGGAGTTGAATATCCTTCCAAAGAAAAACACTCAGCAAAACACAGAACTTACTTATACATATTACTAAATCTAGCAATGCAAAATTTCAATCTTTCAGTCATGGCTACTCAATACTCTAGGTCACACAGATTCGAATTTTATGAGCAGTGCATTGGTGTGCAGGAATCAGGAAAATTATTTGACAAACAAAACATATTCATGCTAACTGAATGTACACTAAAAGTTAACACTAAGCATTCAAAATCTCTCAGGCTCTATACTTTTCCGCAATATTAGCTTGGATTCAAATTAATCAACCTAGCTTTACAATTCTTCTTTAAACAATTGGTCTAATGCACTAATTATTCCTACAAATTATTATACACTAAAACAGACGTGCATATTACATCATATTTTAACTGACATTAAATTATACCATGCCCTCTAAACCGTCACATATATCAAATCTATCTTAACACACATAACTCAGCAGGATATTTCACAAAAAATGTAACTCACGATCAAGAGTCCTTATTACTGTTCTTAACTCTAACAAAATTTCAGTAGAAGAGTAATTTCTGCCACAAATTTCACCTCTAGAAAATTCCTATACAAGGGCTTACTTTTTGGTCATCTAGTCTGCAATAGTAGATCCTTTAGATCGTTATCTTCATCTTTTACCTTCCAATATAGCTCACTACCGGGCGCCTTTTACAATATCGAAGACATTTCATAAACAGAGACCTTTAGGAAACTTGGTGGCTGGAATTCCGGAACTGACTATCGTTACTGCATAATTGAGCCTTCTATTACTTCCGGGTGTCTGTTGGCAGGACGTGGATCTGCGACATTGAATCAGCAAGACACACTGGAATTCCTTACATTGAGGACTGGAACCAAGAGCTGGAACAGCGTCTGGGTAGAGGCAATGACAAAAACCAAAAAGTGCATGCCTAAGCCACCAATGAGAAAGAACCTTCTCAACTACCTGTGGGAAAGGGAGCCTCGATCTATTGATCCTTCCCCTTTTTGTCTTCCTTCGGGCTTGGAACTGCCACCAATTCATTCCCCCTGGATTTTTCTTGGAAGGGCTTTCCCAGCCACCTTGATGTCGCTGCATTAAGGAGGGAAACGCCGTGTATACATGACCTTCATGATAGTGATTGCCTTAGGTCATAAGTTAATCTGTCTGGAATATTTCTTTGTCTGGAACTTTCCTTTGTTAAAATTAAATTTACACTTAACTTTCTTTGTTCTTTACAGAAATTTGGCGGTCACAAATTTTTAACAGTGTACTCTAGATTATTTCCATACTACATAAACATAAAAATGCTAATTAACCGCAAGTATTTTTGTATGGATTTTCGTTTTCTAGTCAAATCGGTATAAGGAATTGTTGTACAAAATCCTTCTATGCAAGATTTTACATAGGTTTTCTCTCCCCCCAAAAAATTTTTTCAATAAAATTATTTAAATCTCATTCCTGCATATTTTCTGGAGAGAATTTGACTACAAACTTGTGTATTTCCTTCCTCTTGATTTTCTCTTAGCCCTAAGTTGTACCTCGTTTCACTATGTGCTCTATTCTCATGATTATACCTAATTTCTTTACTATCTTTCAAAGTTTTGGACCTAGTTAATTCTCTGTTAAATTTATTCATAAAACTTGCACAATCAGTTAGCAAGTGTGCAGCCTTTGTAGCAATAGCTAAATTCCATCTCAACAATCCACTTATAGCTTTTCTAAGCATGAAAAGAAAACAGATGAAGTTGGCATAATTAAACTGCCGCTGAGATTGTACATCAACTTCATAGTTTCTGTGCCTGTTTCCCCTTGATTTGTAATAGGAACTTCTGTATCTCTTAGGCCTTTCAATGATGTTTACTTCCAACACCTTTTGATTAGCCTCCCCTAATTCTTTTTCTTCCGCTTTGTCTTTGATTATCTACTAATTTAATGCTAGACATGTGATAAGTCTCAGATCGATTGTTCATTTCGGAAGTTGAAGCTATTGAAGAATCAGTCTGGTTATCTAGACATCCTCCATTATCCTTTTTAGTCAGTACACTAGGCCCGATATCATTTTCATTTTGTCCTGATGCGATTCCTTAACGCTATTTCCAAATTTATTTCTCCCTTTTCCTGACCGCTTCTTTCCCATAAGGCATTTCATTTCGAGAGAAGTCACATGATAATTTGTACCTCTCTAGAAAATTTGTACCCAGGATAATCTGTACGCTTGGGCGAGATATCCTAGGGAGGACCAACAACTCTTGCCAAACACACAAATCAAATTCAGGTAAGTCAATGTAGCAATAGCTAATTGCTACATTGACTTACCTCACATATAAGTTGCATATAAATCAGATGTTGCAATTCCCAATAATCTGACAGGTTTCCTCAGCTTAGAAATGCCTCTTCATACTCTGGATTTTATTCCTTGAAAATAATTTCCAGTTAGACAGAGGTCTGGGAACCAGTATCAATTAATATATCACAATGCGATCCTTGTACCTCTCCTTTTATTATCATACTCGACTTCCTTTGTTGTTCATGATTCCATTGCCCTCTCCTCCATGGTTTGTTTGCATGATTATGAGGAGTACGCTCAAAATTCGACTTATATCTATTACTTCTGTTGGCGGGTTTCTTGTTTCTGAAACAATTTCGAGCCAGATCCCATATTTATTGCAATTAAAGCATTTGGGAGGCTCCCTCCTGTCTTTTATCTCATTAGTCCTCTCTGTTTGAGGTATAGTTGATTCAGAGGACTTTTCTGTTACTGCCACCAGCTGCTTCAATACAGCATCAAGATGGTCCATGAAGGGGCTGTTGTAGCCGTTCAACCGCCTGTTTTATTAAAGTGCGTACTTCCTCCACGTTAGTTAGCCCTACTTCTTTTGGGATGTTCGTTTTATTGTCAGTCACTTGATTAGTGTTGACTGATCTTTCTCTTTCTCCCTCACTATCTTTTCGATCTTTAGTTTGCTTGTCCTTTCCCCGTACTTGAATCTTTTTCACTCTTAATTTCGCAAATAGAATTAGTTGCCTTTGTTATCACTTTAACATAACTGTTCATAGATGCGGGACGAATGTCTCCAAGTATCTCTTCCTTCTCTTTCACCGTGAGGAAACATTCCTCAAGATTCGTGATTTTCTTTTTGTAGGCAGTCTCTTTCAATTTGTCCTTTATCCCGAGCCTAAACTGGTGAAATACTGCCCAGTCGAGGTGAGGTTTATCTTCATTAGAGATGCTCAGACTGTTGGCAATTGTCGGTAACTTATTGTAATATTCTGTTACATTCTTTTTTTCCTTTTGAGCACATCTCTATAATTTCCAGATATTAGGGCCTAGACTTCTTGCTCTGGAGAAGTGGGAAATCAAGGTTTCCTTGAACTTCGAGTATTCTAAGGTATCCTTCATTATTGGGGATGAATACAAGAAGCTCTTGGCCTTTCCGACCAGTTTGCTCTTTAGCAAGATAAGTAGTTGGAAGTCTGACCACCTTCCAACTTTTCTAATCTCTTCGACGAAGCTAAAAATAAGCTAAAACGTCATCACTTTCTTCCCCAGAAAATTACAGAATAACAAGTTGAGGATTTATAGTTCTAAAGAACTCAACGTTATCCATAGTCATACTACTAGACTGATCCGTACTTGTGATTTCACCTTCCATTTAACTCTTAACTATTTTAAAAACTCACAAAATTTTTCAAATTAATAACTGCCTGATTCTATACCAAAACTTGCTCATTTTAATTCACAATTTTGACTGATTAATTACGTGAATTAAATCAGCTGAGCCATTGTAAAATTTATATTACAATTAATATTCTTTATTCAAAACTTATCTTCAAAATTTCTCTTTATTACAGAGTCAGTAGCCTCATCACGGGAGATGCAAACTATCAAAACAATATCTATCATATCTGTTCTTGAATTCATTTACAGACGAAGAACTCACAACTGAGTCAGGCAATGCATTCCACTCATTCACCACCCTCCAGGCAAAAAACCCCGTTCTCACACCCTTGTTAACCACACTTTTCCTTAATTTCCAGGGATGACCTCTTGTTCTTCCATCACTATCACACAGCATCAATCTTATAAAAACCTTTTAGTAATTTAAATGTTTCTATCATATCCCCTCTTCTCTGCCAATCAATAATAACCTCTTTATCTCTGGATGTTAGTGTGTTCCTCAATAACCGAGTAATCCTATGTGCAATCTTGGACACCTTAGCAATGTGTCCCCCTGAACTTCATCTCCCTATCTACCAACACCCTCCCTGGCCTCATCAATCTCTTGGAGTACCGTTCCATCAATGTAGTACACAGCTGGTAATCTTTTAATCCCAAAATGCATAAATTTACACTTTTCCACATTGAACTGACATCCATTTCCTTTTGCCCATTTTACCAGCTTATTAATATCATCCTGCAAACTCTCAACATCAGCTAATAATACTAGTTAAAACCTAGCAAGATGCCAAGTTCTGTACATATTATGAACCAGTTATTAAATTAATTTTATATACTATTCTTGTTTCTAAGTTTTAAGATGTAGTTTTTTCAATATGAAGATTCCTACTGAGTAAAAAGGGTGAAAAATAAGTGAGTTAACAGAATAATCTGAATAATGTGACAAAACTAAAAATTCTAAAAATGAATGAAGCATCAAATGGAAAAATATGAGTTAGTGAAGGAACTAGCAGTATTAATGAGACAGAAAATAAAGTAAACAGGTGAAACCTTCTTCTGGATAAATGCATTGTCTTACATACACTGTTTTCTACTATATTTCCCTATTTTTTTCCTCTCCAATTCTCACAGCCAAACACAAACAATCCTGTTTACTATTAACTTTATATCTGGCATTAGTTAGACAATATTATATTTTAGAGATTTATGTAAATGTCTTATATTTAATAAATGTCTATTCTTATATTTAATTTTTTGCCTAACAAAAAAAATGCATGCTTTGGATATGGCTCATAAAAATATAGTCCACAAAAAAAAAAAAAAAAAAGGAAAAAAGATTCACACTGAACAGTTTGTCAAAACACAGGTCATCAAAAAACATTAAAATACTTAAGAATTGTCATTTTTCAGGGAGGATAAAAAAAACTGCTACTGTACACCTTCTTGCTTTAAGATTCAGCTTGCTGCATCTCCAATACTTGCAGACAGCTATTTAATTTAGTTGAGAAATCCTGCAGACATATACTCAGTTTAGGACCACAACATCATCTGAATAAAGTAAAGAGCTGAGACTAAATCTTCAATTTTCATAACAGGTTTAGTGCTACTTTCATTCATAATGTGGTCCATATAGTTGATGAACATAGTGAACAGTGGAGATAGTGTGCATACTCCAAACAATCTTCCTGTACCTCTTTCGATTCCAACTTACAACTTAAATATAAACTACATATTGCTACGTATAATGTCCCATTTATGCTATAATATAATTGTAGCATTTTAAACAGCTTTAATAATAATAATAATAATAGTAATTTGTCATCAACATTTCCAGATGTACAAAACATAAATACAGATCCTTGTTATACTTCTCCATTATTTGTCATAAAGTGAAAATCTGATCTTGACAACCCCAATTTGGTCTGAACCCAGCTTGTTCTTTAGTTTCCCTTCAACAATTTTTTTTGGCCTCTTCTCACGTATGCATGTATAAATACCCATATACGGTACTAACGTACTATAGGTTGACCAGCCAACTCTCATATATGAGCCCAACATAAAAATAAAATAAAATAAAATCTTACAAGCCTCGGTAGAGAAATTCTCAGATTTGTAATTCTCAGATTCAGATTTATTTTACTTTTTATAGATGGGCACTATGCCTCTACATCAATCATGTAGAATTTTGACCTTCTGAATTATGTACTGCATAATTCAGAAGCATCTGAGCATTTCTGTCAAAAATATACACTCCAGCTGTCTTTCCATATTTCATATTTTTGATGGTTTTTCTACTTTAAGTATCAATACATAATCCTGATTACATTTGTTTTGAATATTTTGTATGTTGTTCTGGCATTTTTCTGTTTCATTTAGCAATCTTCGAATCTAATTACTCCAGACTTCTAGAATATCTTTATCTTTAATTAACACATTACCTTTATCGTCCTTTATAGTATTCTTTCCTCCATTTCTACACTTTTTCAATAGCCTCCGAAACACGCCACCCTCCTGATATTTGTCTTCTATAATTTTACCGAAGCCTTCCTACAACTAAGCTACTTTTGCACACAGCTTACATTTTTCTTTGTATTCTCTCAGAGTATATGCCAATTTACTTGCTAGGAGCTTTTGATACACTTTATTCTTTTCCATGACTGCCTCTTTAACTTTCTGAGTCCACTATGGAGTGGTGAAGTCTGATTTTCCTATTTTTGCAGACAACCTCACCATGCACCTCTCTGGCTGAATCAATCTGTTTTCTTCAGCGTTTACCACTGAGTCTCAAGGTTTGATGTGATTCTTGTTTTCAAACTTGTTCATTTTTCCTTGAATAGCATATAGTTGAGTCTTTATATCACCTGTGAAAGATATGCAACTTTGATTATTTTTAAAACTTTTGCACACATTTTTCTTGTCAACATGAAGGTATTTTTATTCTGCTAAAAACTAAATGGTGCTCACTTCCTATTTCATCCAAAACCAGCATAAAGATATCACTATCAACAATACCATAATTTCTCATAGTCTTTCTTGTTTCTCCATGCACATCTTTATTTTGGAATATGGTGTTAATGTCCTGAGTAGAAATTTCCAAAAATACCAGTCCTTGTCTAAGGAGAAATTTACTATTCTCTCCAAATTTTTAAAAAATATTTCTATCTGTCTGGTATTATTCATTTCCTCATTGCAGTTTAGATCACCAACAAAGACAACATTCCTGGTATTTCAGCTGCCTTCTCAAATGATTCAAAAATTTTCTCCACTTTCTCCTTAGTACAACCTCTGTGAAATGAGTCTCATTGTCCAATTCCCCACTTTGATGAGTGCTTGCATCACCCTACTTGATACCATCTGTCATTAAAGATTATTCTCATGTTTAGTGTTGAATAGTATAGCTACTCCTTTCTTTCCCCTTATCATATTTGCCTGGTGGAGTTGGTGTTTAGTTCCAGTAGTTAAGTTTTCATTGTTTGTCTTCATCCCCTGATGAAAATTGTGGGAACTCTTGTTTAACTGGACAATACCTGATGGCATGAAATGTATTGTGTTGTTCGACTGTTTTGTTTTGGTTTAAGCCTATACAGAATATAATTTGGTAAACTAAATCTCAATTTCCAGTTCACCCTCATTCATTCAGTATCCAGGCAGATACCTATTTATCCTAATGTTCCACAAGAAGGTGAAGAGTGGACATTAGGTCAGATGCTCAAATCAGTTCTATGCATTCCTTAAAAGGCTATGTAGATATTCCTCTCAGCTATCTAACTCTGACCTTTAACCTTTGAGAAGTAAGTTAAAAATACATATCTTACCTTATAAATACAAAAACATTGGGGGGTGAAACAGCTTGCTAAGAGATTGCAGTGCTTCCCAAAACAAAAACTCAAAAGCCAATGTAAACTTTCAGCTTTACTACAGCAGCTGAAATATGATGAATGTATACATGTGGTGATACTGTTTTTGTGGCAGAATCATGGTGATGCATATATACTGCTTTACTGCTAAGATACCTTTCTTTTTTTTTTATTATTAGTCTGCAATATATGTTCATACTGGCTGATATCATCAAGACCTAATAATTTATCTTTCATGCTGGTAATGATTTTAAGATTATTATTAAAATTAGACCTCACTAAGTCACAAGATAGGAGATGCCTGCTGTTCTGTACACAACTCATCAAACCATGCCTTAAATTCATTCACCTTTCCATGCATACCACACTTTCAGGCAATGCATTCCAATCACCAACCACGTTTCATTTAATTCAGTTTAATTGCAGTAACAGAGATCAGAATAAAGAAATAGCATCTGGGAATTAAAAAAAGAAATGAATATCTTGGGTTCTTCATGGATTACAATCTTAAGCAGTATGTCACAAAAGACATATGAGGATTGAGAATTTTAAATTGATCATATCATCAGAGGATGCAATTGCAAATGGGGTGTTAAATCTCTCTCCAGCCAGTGAGAATGACCACTGAGGTATTGCCTACCACATGGCTAGCCACACGAAAACCATATGAAGAGTTCTGTGACGATAATATATGTGGATCTCTAAGGATGATAATCATGAAAAACTGAGGAAACTACTTGATCGACTTACATCAATAGCTTCTGTAGACATGCAGTAGGATGAGAAACACTGTGCAATAATCAGTATTAACATCTTGAGATGAAAATACCATGCAAGTATTACAAGCATCACTTCATTATTTTGCTTTTATTTATGAAAAGACAATATTATCTGCATTGATAAAATCATCAATAATTGACAACATTCAAATCACAGCAAACAATAAAAGAAAATAATTAGAATTATTTTCTTGTGCTAGCCCAAATATTGATAAATGCTAATCATAATGTTTATCAATTTTCATTATCATGACTGTTTTTTTTTTTTAACTGTATTATACAGATATTATCACTGTATAAAATACAGGGGCTATATGGGACAAGAGGTGATAAAGGTGACTGGACAGGAGTAGGTGTAAAGTCACAGCTGATGGGTGTCATGGACAGAATGGATATGGATCCAAAACTGAAATGCTGTGTGCTTATTCATGAATGCAATATCAGAAATATGGGAGATAAAACTATTATAATGACTAAGTTTATCTGTCTGAAAAATTTTTGGATTAAGTGAAACATGGTTGGATGAAGATGATATTTTATGAGAATACAAAGTAAAGAATACAGGGGATGTGCCACTGATGACAGCAAGGGAATTACTGACCATAAGACACACCTTTTTATGTAGAGAAATCTACTTAGAATTGGGATGCATCTTATAATGCGAAGGTAGGTGATAACGAGTAAGTCTTGCATTCTCACATTTTCGATGCAAGCCAAACACGTCTCTTTGCATATGTGGGAATCCCCGATTTACATATGAAAACTTTACTAGCATCAACAGTAATTAGTTGGCGAGCATATGCGGTTTTGAACAGAGATGAGATGATTATTAAGTATTTTAAAAAATGCAGCATAAGTAATGCGATGGATGGTAGTGAAGATGACTTAGTTTTTAAAGAGAGTGATAACAACAGTTCAGACAATAATACAAAAAGTGACAGTAACGAGACGACAGAAGACGAAATGAATGCTGCTGGTACAAGTTATGGTAATAATAAATGAAATTTATTATTACCATAACTTGTGAATTTTTTGTGATTTGTGAATATTTTAATATAGTAATTTTTTTTTTTCCTAAAAATTGTCTCATAAATTTGGGATGCATCTTATCATCTGAAAAATGTGGTATGCTCACACAAGACAGAGATGCAATGGGAAAATAGCAGAATTCCCTGGCCTATAGCACATGAAACATTGCTATTTTATTATTTTCACTGGATTAATGAACATAAGAAGGGTAATCACTATGGATGATTTTAATTATGGTAATATAGATTGCAATGAAGAGATAGCAACTGAGAATAAGGAAAATAAATTTTATTTGAGTTCTTAAGGAATAACTACAAGGAGGATCTGGAAAGTTCTGATAAGCTTAAAACTTAGAACAAAATATTAAAGCAACTGATATAACCACAAGAAAGAACATTAAAAAAAAAAAAATTCTTTAACCCCTGTATTTCATCAAATTGTAATAATTTATTCTTTTTCTTTTAGGATATATAAGAAGAGTTGCTTTAATATTATTTTTGTTCTAAGTGTTTATCAGAATTTGAGCATCCATAGCTCAGTCAATATAGATGAAGCCATTTGGTCAAAAAGACCTGGATTTGATTCCCATCCATGATGTGAGGAACCTTTATCTGGTCTCTTTCGACAAAAGGTAAGTTAGCTGGTCTCATACAGAGGTAGGTTTTTTTCTCTTTTTTTTTTCACCCAGAAACTCGGGTTTATCGTCCCCCAGAACAGGCAAACCACCCCGGTGAACACACCAGGAGGCATGGGACTAACCACCTTGTCTTTGAATTATGGTTAAGAAATCCAAGAATAGTTGGAAGGTTGTGGGCTTAAGTACCTGTTAGAACCATTGATGAATGAATGAATGTTTATCGGAACTTATCAGCACCCCCCCCCATAGCACATTAATATCCCCACTAATTGCTCTGTATCCCATCTTTGTTTTCTGAATTTTAAAACCTTACACTTTACAACACTGAACTGGCAACCCCACTGCCATGCCAAATTCACCCAGTCTATCCACGTCTAGTCTTGTAAAGCCACAACATCTACTTTACTCCTCACATCTCTTCCCAACTTTGCATCATCTACAATCAACTGAATATCTTCATTCACACCTTCCCCAATATCATTAATACACAAGTTAAACAGTAATGTTCCTTAAAAAGATTCTTGAGACACATTACTAGTGATTTTCCTCTTCCAGGATATTGCTCTCCCATGCAACTTGTGGACACCCATCAGTTGAAGTCAATTTCCAATGTACTAATCTATTACTTAAGGGGGTGCTTAAGGGTCAAAGCTGTATAACTGAGAGGAGACCTCCACATAGCCTTTAAAGGAATGCGGAAAACCGACCAGGGCTTCTGACCTAATGTCCAATCCTCACCTTCTCGTGGTGCACACTGTTGGGTATCTATTTTGATCCTGAACGAACGAGGATGGGCTGGCAATTTGGGATTTAGCGGACCAAATTGTATTCTTACTGGTTAAACCAAAATAAAAAAATGATGGTACAAAATGACAAAATTTCATGCCGGCTGGGGCGTCACCCGGTTAAACAAGGCCCCTGTTGTTTTCGCCAGGGAACCAGGGCAAACAGCGAAAAGTCAGCTACTGGAACAAATCTGAAAACAAACCCCAACTCAACATCACCAGAGTTAAAGATCGGTACTATCAACGTTAGAAGCCTGAATGGCAAAGAAATGGAGCTAGCTGAGGAATTAGATAAGTACCAGATCGACATAATAGGGGTGACTGAAACAAAAAAGACCAAAACTGGTGAGATCTTTCTGAGCAGTAAATACAAAATGTTATATTCAGGCAATGAAAATCAAGGAAAAGAAGGAGTAGCCATAGTATTCAACACAAAATACGAGGCTAATCTTCTTGAATGGCAGTCAGTCTCAAGTAGAGTAATGTGGGCAAATATGAGAATGGGGAACTGGACAATGAGACTTATTTGTGCCTATGGTCCCACAGAAGGTTCTACTAAGGTAGAAGTGGAGGAATTTTTTGACGCTTTAGAAAAAGCAACTGATACAATGAAAAAGGAAAAGTTGGTCCTTGTTGGGGATCTAAATAGCAGAGTAGGAAATGATTGCGAGACATACAAAAATATTTTGGGAAAATTTGGAGAAAAGAGCAAAGCTAATAATAATGGCAAATATCTGTTGGATTTCTGCTCAGGACATGGACTGCTTATTACTAACACCATGTTCCAACATAAAAACGTGCACAAATTCACATGGAGAGAAGAGGCTAGGAATAAGAAAAGTCTCATCGACTATGTTATTGTTGATAGTGATGTTTTCTCCCTGGTGCAGGACACCAGAGTGTACAGAGGATATGAAATTGGAAGTGATCACTATTTAGTCTTGAGCAGGATAAAATTGAATTTCATATTGAAAAGAATAACATGTAAGAAAGTTTTAAAGCGAATAACAGTTGAGCAGCTCTCAGATGTGAACTGTAGACTAAAATACAGAAAGATTATTGAAAAGAAAATGAAAGAGTTTGAGAACAGGAATCAAACCTTGGAGATTCAGTGGCAAACTCTGAAGAAAACATTGATTGATTCTGCCAGAGAGGCATGTGGTGAGGTTGTGTGCAAGGATAAAAAAATCAGAACTCCCTGGTGGACACAGGAAGTTAAAGAGGCAGTGAAGGAAAAGAAGAAAGCATATCAAAAGTTCCTGGCAAATAAGTCAGCTTTTACTCTTACAGAATACAGAGACAAATGTAAGAAAGCTAAACAGTGTGTAAAACTAGCTAAACAAAAGTCATGGGAGGACTTTGGCAAGAATATAGAAAATAAATATCAAGAAGGTGGCAAAATATTCTGGAGGTTGTTGAAAAAGCTTAGGAATGGAGGAAAGAGTGCTGTAAAAGGAATTAGAGATGATAAAGGTGAAATGAAAACAGGAGAAAAAGATATCCTTGAAGTATGGAGTAATTACTTTGAAAGACTGCTAAATGAAACAAGCAGTGATGACAGCACAGTGATAAAAAACACTGACCAGGCATGCAGTCAGGAATACACATCCATACTTGAAGTAGAAAAAGCCATCAAAGGCTTGAAATGTGGAAAGGCAGCAGGAGTAGATGATATTCGACCAGAAATGCTGAAGTATGGTGGTATAAAAGTCTTACAGTGGCTGCACTGCATAGTTCAGAAAGCCTAGACAGAGGGATGAATTCCTGATGATTGGAGTCGAGTTCTAATAGTGCCCATATATAAAAGAGAAATAAAACTGAATGTGAGAATTACAGAGGTATTTCCCTACTGAGTGTTGTTCCTGACAAGATTTATGCCGGCATACTTGAGAAATGGTTGAGAAGAATCGTGGAAGAAAAGCTTGGTGAAGAACGAGCTGGATTCAGGCCAAATAGAGGATGTCAGGATCAGATCTTCACTTTACGACAAATAGTCGAGAAAGCTTCGAAATATAACAAAGATCTGTATTTAAGTTCTGTCAACCTGGAAAAGGTATATGACAAGGTGCCAAGAGAGAAGCTATTCAATATGCTGCAGTTATATGGTGTCAATGGGACATTATATCAAGCAATACTTAGTCTTTATTTGAGTTGCAAGTCAGCAGTTAGAATTGAAGGAACTTCAGGAAGATGGTTTAATGTTAAATCTGGTGTGAAACAAGGTTGTATATTATCCCCTCTGTTATTCATTATCTATATGGATCACATTATGAAGGAAAGTGGTATTAAACATGATATTAGATTGGAAATGTTAATGTCAGCTTTTTGCTTAATGTGGACGATGTTATACTTCTAAATAAATCCACTACAAGTTTGCAAGATTCCCTGACTAAATTGAATAACTGTTGTAATAGATATGGTATGAAGGTCAGCAATAAAAAGAGAAAGACAATGAAAATAGGTAGAATTGTTGAAAATGTCAACTGTGTTGTGAACGGGAAACCCGTGGAACAAGTAAAACATTTCAGCTACTTAGGCATGATTTTTAGTGAAGATGGTAAATTAAATATGGAAATAGACAACAGAATCAACAAAGCTGGTATGGTAGGAAGTCAATTGAATAAATTCATATGGAATAAGAGAGAAATTAGTCGGAACATTAAATCAGCTGTATACAAGACAGTGTTCAAACCAGTTTTAACTTATGGATCTGAGAGCTGGGTCAGAAGTAAAACACTTGACCAAAGACTAGAGACGGCAGATATGAGAGTCCTGAGAAAGATTATAGGCATGAACAGATGGCATGAGTGGCAATATCATATTAAAAACGAGAATATTAGGAAAGAACTTGACATTGTCAGCATCCAGGAATGCTTTAGCAGAGCTAATCTCAGGTGATATTGGTCACTTAAACAGAATGGACGAGTCAAGATTAGCAAAACAAGCATTCTCTGCCAGGTGGCAGGAAAATGACCCAGAGGAAGACCAAGATATAGGTGGATTGATACAGTACAAAGTGTCTTAGACAATAGAAATATAAGATCTGATAATGTTGGAGTCTTGACAAGTAACAGACTGATTTGGAGGAAGATTGTAGATAGGAAGTTAGTAATGATGTAAATTTTTCATGTAGTACTATCATATTCTATACACCCCTTGAGGATACATGTCAGGAATTTGATGATGATGATGATGATTTTTAAATTGAGAAGTTTATTATTGATAATATTTATTCATTTATTTAACATGATGGGGGTCAATGAGTGATCAAGGATTACATGAAGGGGATAAACGGTCTAAAATATTTGCTGACCCCTACAAATGTTAGCTAGCAGCTAACAAATAATCTTGCTGCCGGCTGTGCCTGGAGAGAATTCAAATTAGTGGTAGGGGGGAAATCAGGCCATGATTTACAGACAAGATAGATAAAATTCTTCATTCTATCACTTATTAATTTATAGTTTTTTATACTCTTCATGATTTTATTTTTATTAGTAATCAAAAATTTATTTTTAAAAAATTATATCATTTTATAAATAAATTTTTATGAAATAACATTTTATAAAACTTTATAAATTTTTATAAATTGTCATTCCATGACTTTAATTTAGATTTCAGTCGTTTTGTTAAGTGTGAGGTCTGTTATATGTATTCTTTCGATAACATAAATGATTTGTGGATGTTTAGAGTAGATGGAAGAAGGGTGTGTGTGCGAAGTGTGACCTGAACGAAGAACTGATGAATGCAAATATGAAATTGATGACAGAAAGTGTTAGGAGCAAGTATGTCGCGGGGAAATTGAGTGCACGTTTGAAAGAGAAGGATGGTGAGAAAGAGAGGCAAAAAATGTTAAAAAAAATCAGTAAAAAAGAAAAAGAGCGATTTGAAAACTGTAACGGATGTTAAAAGGGACGAAAGTGAGGCGAGAGTGGTGGAAGGAAACAAAATTGAGAGAACGAATGAAACTAGAAATGGCGTGACGCAGAAATCGAAAGTGAAAAAAAAATAAAAAAAATGAATGCTGGTGAAAAAAGAATGAATGATGGTGAAAGTTGGACTGAAAGTATGGAAACAAAGAAAGATGAATGAGAGTGAAAGTGAGAAGAATGACAGCGAAAATTGGACGCATGTTAGACCGAAAGTACGGAAACAAAGAAAGATGAATGATAGCGAAAGTGAGAAGAATGATAGCGAAAGTTGGACGTATGTTGGACCGAAAGTACGGAAACAAAGATGGATGAATGAGAGTGAAAGTGAGAAGAGGGGGGGTCGAGAGTTAGAAAGATCGAATGACAGAGAGAATGTGATGCGAGATTCAGAAGATGAATTGGATTGGATGAGGAATGAAATTAAGAGAATTCAGGTCAAAACTATTAAAATAAATCATGATGGCATGAAAGAGTTAATGAAAGATGAGCGAGTGCTGTTGTATGGCGACTCCATTATTAAAGGTGCGCAGAGGATAGAATGCACAAGGTATGTTTTCCAGGTAGTAAAATGAGTAGAGTGATTGAGGCATTGGATATGAGGCGGGAGCGAGCAAATGATTGGTACAAATGACAAAGAGTGTGTCAGAATGGATATCAGGAGGCTGCTTGGAAGGCTAAAATAGAATAGTGTGACAGGAAGGGTAGTCAGTGTGTTGCCTAGGTATGACTGTGGTGAAATGAGGCGGAGAGCAAGGATTATGAATGATATGCTGGCTGAAATGTGTGAGGAGATGGGAGTACAGTTTGTTAATGTGTGGAATGAGTTGAGGGACGAAGTGAGCTGTATTGGAGCGATGGACTGCACTTGAGTGGTTATGGTGCGAGTCGCTTGGAGAGACTGCTGCTGGAAGGTAGAGAAGTGAATAGAGAGAATGAATCAGATCGAGAGGGGAGTGATGTGGAAGAGCAGGAGAGTAAGACAGGAGAGATTGAAGAGGTGGATATGAATGGTGAAGTGAGTGGTATGAGTATAGAAAATGAGAGAATGGGTGTGCAAGAGGAGCAGGAAAACGGGGAGGCTTAAGGTGGACAGGGGTACACAGTGTGAGAAAGGTGGATGCTCCAAGAGGAGATAAAAGCATGTGTACGCAGGAAAAGAATGGGATGACCAGGGATCAAGAGGAAACAGTTGGAATTGAAAAGGGTTCTAAAATGAAGAAGCAGAAAGGGAAATGGCCCCAGTCCAGCATGGAGAGATCACATCGAGTGAGTGGTATCAGTGGAACTAGCTGTAGATCCAGAAATGAGCTGTTGTGTTTGTATACAAATGCTAGAAGTATAAGAAACAAGGCAGATGAAATGGTTGCACTAATTGCGTCTGTTCACCAAAAGAACTGTCGGAACTGACAGGAATAGAGATGAAAGGGTATGGTGTGTTTTGTGAGGATAGAAGGGGTAAAAAGGGAGGGGGGGAGTGCTATTATTATTACTATTATTATTATTAAACAAGACCTCATGGAGTCAAAGGCTCATCTAGGAGGTCCTTTTATCTCACACACATCTCATCATACCGGGTCTTAAACACATTCAAACTCCTTGCAGACACCACACTCTCAGGCAAGGCATTCCAATCATTCACAACTCTGCACAAAAAAAACCTGCCTCTCACTCCCCTACTCACACCCTCTTTATACAGTTTCCAGGGATGACCTCTGGTTCTCCCCTGATCTCCCACTATTCTCTGTAGAACTTCTCCACCATTGATCCTATAACAACCCCTTACCAATTTGTAGGTCTCTATCATATCTCCCCTCTTCCTTCTCTCCACTAGACTCTGCAAATTACGTTTTCAATCTTTCCTCATACTCGACATTCCAGAGGTCAGAAACTACCTTAGTCAGTCGCCTTTGGACCCTTTCAACATCTCTTCATCCTTCTGAAAACCAGGTGACCAAATCTGGGCACAACAGTCCATGTGTGGCCTAATCAAAGCCTTATACAATGGAACAAGAATCTCCCTACTTCTACACGTCAGTGTCCTCCTCATCATTCCCAGAAGTCTTGGTGTTGTCTTCACAATTTTGGCGATGTGTCCCCTAAATTTTAGATCCTTATCCACTATCACTCCCAGATCTCTTATTTCCTCTACTTCCAACAATATATTCTCACCAAGCATAAATTCTGCATCCCATCTTTGTTTTCAAAATTTTAAAACCTTACATTTTGCAACATTGAACTCACATCCCCATTTGCTTGCCCAATCACTCAATTTATTCAAGTCTTCTTGCAAGGCCACAACATCTTCACTACTCTTTATGGTTCGTCCCAACTTTGCATCATCTGCAAACAACTGAATATCTCCATCCAAATCTTTGCCAATATCATTAATATACAAGTTAAATAGTAATGGCCCTAAAACAGATCCCTGAGGCACTCCACTAGTGACTTTCCTTTTCCTGGATATTGCACCCCCATACACAACTTGTTGATACCAATCAGATAGCCAGTCTCCAATCCAATGCACTAATCTAATATCCAATCCCATCTGCTCTAGTTTGACTGTCAACTTATCATGAGGTACTCTATCAAAAGCTTTTGCAAAATCAAGTATATTACTGTGTATCCTTCTCCTCTGTCCAAGGAAGCAGTCACTTTATTGTAATAAGTAAGTAGATTACTAAAACACGACCTCCCTTTAGCAAATCCATGCTGTCCATCAAAGATTATACCATTGTTGTCAACCCAACTCTGGATCCTAGTTCTCACAAGCTTCTCCAACAACTTAACCACAACACCTGACACACAGATAGGCCTATAGTTTGATGCTTGAGTTCGATCACCTCCTTTATGAAGTGGCACAATCTTGCCCTCCTTCCACTCTTTAGGGACTCGACCAAGTGCAAGACTCGTATTAAAAAAATATGTCAAGGCAGGTGTCAACTCGCTGGCACATTCCTTTGGAATACGCGGTGATATATTATCAAGTCCCACAGCCTTATTTACATCTAGTTTACTCAACTCCCCAAACACCTCTTGCTCACTTACAGTCAGTCTCTCCTCCCCATCATCAACTGCTCTTAATCTCTCCATGAAGTCACATTCACAAGATTGAAAGATCTTTATGAACTGCTCATTAAGTATCTCCACCACACACATTTTGCAACAGCTGTCTTGATACTATTTTCTCCAATCAATGTCATCCTTCCATAATTATTCTTTCTTTTCCTGGCTACATATCGAAAGAACTCCCTACAATTCTCTTTTTGGCTTCATTAGCTAACTGCTGTTCATACCTCTCTTTAGCTACTCTCACCAACCAAGTCACCCTCCTTCCCTGGTCTTTGTAGACCTCATGAAATTGGTTACTTCTACTTCTCTTATGCTGCCTCCACAATGCCCTTTTTCTCTGTATTGCATGCTTAATCTCTTTATTCATCCATCTCACACCTATCTTATTTAACCTTCTCACCCGCGGTATACATTTAGACATTGCATCCACTAAATATTTTTTGAAAATCCCCCAAGCTGCATTGATCTCTTTTCCAGCTAACTCCTCATTCCATGCTACACCTGCAAGCTGTCTCCTGAGCTCTTCATAATCCCCCCCCTTGTAGTTCCACATATACCCTTTTTTCACAGGGGTCTTTGCACTGCTGGCAACCACCCAAGTAATCACCTCATGGTTTCACCAATTGGTGGATGATTTGATACCTCATTGATAATTACATCCTCCGATGAGATGACCAAATCCAAGACCCTTAATCCTCTTGTGCCCTCTGTTACATACTGTCTGAGGTAGTTATCCCTCAAAAACTCAAGAAACTCATTTTCTTTACTTCCAGTTGCTATCTCTTCATTCCAGTCTATATTGCCATAATTAAAATCACCCATAATGATCACCCTTTTCTTATTTGCTTGGCTTATTTGACTATACATTTCACTATCACCACCATCCACATTACCAGGTCTATAACAACATCCCACCAAGTATTTGATTCTATTCACCTCTATCTCACACCATACCGCCTCAAAACCACTGGCCCCATTTCCCTCTTGCATCTCTACCTTGTATGGATATAACTCTTTCTCTATCATCAATAGCACTCCCCCTCCCTTTTTACCCCTTCTATCCTCACGAAACACATCATACCTTTCCATCTCTATTCCTGTCAGGATGTCATCCTCATCTAACCATGTCTCACTTATTCCGACAATCTCTGGGTGCACAGACGCAATTAGTGCAACCATTTCATCCGCCTTGTTTCTTATACTTCTAGCATTGGTATACAAACACAACAACTCATTTCTGGATCTACAGCTAGTTCCACTGATACCACTCACTCTATGTGATCTCTCCATGCTGGACTGGGGCCATTTCCCTTTCTGCTTCTTCATTTTAGAACCGTTTGCAATTCCATCTGTTTCCTTTTGATCCCTGATCATCCCATTACTTTCCTGCCTACACATGCTCTCACCTCCTCTTGGAGCATCCACTTTTCTCATGCTGTGTATCCCTGTCCACCCTGAGCCTCCCCATTTCCCTGCTCCTCTTGCACACCCATTCTCTCATTTTCTATACTCATACCACTCACTTCCCCATTCATTTCCACTTCTTCAATCTCTCCTGTCTTACTCTCCTGCTCTTCCACATCACTCCCCTCTCGATCTGATTCATTCTCTCTATTCACTTCTCCACTTTCCAGCAGCAGTCTCTCCAAGCGACTCACACCATAACCACTCAAATGCAGTCCATCGCTCCCATACAGCTCACTTCGTCCCTCAAACTCATTCCACACATTAACAAACTGTACTCCCATCTCCTCACACATTTCAGCCAGAATATCATTCATAATCCTTGCTCTCCGCCTCATTTCACCACAATCATACCTAGGCAACACACTGACCACCCTTCCTGTCACACTATTCTCCTTTATCTTTCCAAGCAGTCTCCTGACATTCATTTTGACATGCTCTTTGTTCTCTCTCAAATCATTTGTACCAATTAATACAATTAACTCTTTTGCTCGTTCATGCCTCATATTCAATGCCTCAATCACTCTACTCATTTTACCGCCTGGAAAACATACCTTGTGCATTTTATGCTCTAGCACACCTTTAATAATGGAGTCGCCATACAACGCCACTCGCTCATCTTTTGTTAACTCTTTCATGCCATCATGATTTATTTTAATAGTTTTGACCTGAATTCTCTTAATTTCATTCCGCATCCATTTCATTTCTTGCTTCATCCAATCCAATTCACCTTCCGAACCTCGCAACACATTCACTCTATCATTAAATCTTTCTAACTTTCGACACCCTCTTCTCACTTTCCCTCTCATTCATCCTTCTTTGTATCCGTACTTTCGGTCCAACATACGCCCAACTTTCACTATCATTCTTCTCACTTTCACTCTCACATATCTTTCTTTGTTTCCGTACTTTCGGACTAACATGCGTCTAACTTTCGCTATCATTCTTCTCACTTTTACTGTCATTCATCTTTCTTTGGTTCAGTACTTTCGTTCCAACATGCGTCCAACTTTCGCCATCAGTCATTCTTTTTTCGCTATCATTCATTCTTTCGATTTTTTTTACTTGCGATTTCTGCATCACGCCATTTCTACTTTCATTCGTTCTCTCAATTTCGTTTCTTTCCGCCTCACTTTCGTCCCTTTTAACATCTGTTATGGTTGTCAAATCGCTCTTTTTCTTTTTTCCTGATTTTTTAACATTTTTTTGCCTGTCTTTCTCACCATCCTTCTCTTTCAAACATGCACTCGCGACACAATAGGTACTAGCACTTTCTGTCATCAACTTCATATTCGCATTCATCAATTCCTCGTTCAGGTCACATTTCGCACACACCCTTCTTCCATCCACACTAAACATCCACAAATCATTTATGTAATCGAAGGAATACATATAACAGACCTCACACTTAACGAACCGACTGAAATCCAAATTAAAATCATGGAATGACAATGCCGCCACCATTTTTTTTTTTTTTTCTCTGCAGGTTACTAGGTCTAATATTAACGTTTTCGTATTTAGTTTAAGCAAGGGAAAAAACCCCACACTAATAATATCGGTAGCATACAACGTTTACAGCCGCTCTTACTTAAACAATTACGCATATATACTCAATTATTCCTAGTAAAACTTATCTGAATCAGGAGCTCTTCAAAACACGTCCGTAGCGCTTGACCCACTAGCGCCCTCTCCATTGATGATAGAGAAAGAGTTATGTCCATACAAAGTAGAGATGCAAGATGGAAATAGTGCCAGTGGTTTTGAGGCAGTATGGTGTGAGATAGAGGTGAATAGAATCAAATACTTGGTGGGATGGTGGTGATAGTGAAATATATAGTCAAATTAGCCAAGCAAATAAGAAAAGGGTGATTATTATGGGTGATTTTATTTATGGCAATATAGACTGGAATGATGAGATAGCAACTGGAAGTAAAGAAAATGAGTTTCTTGAGTTTTTGAGGGATAACTACCTCAGACAGTATGTAACAGAGGGCACACAAGGATTAAGGGTCTTGGATTTGGTCATCTCATCATAGGATGTGATTATAAATGAGGTGATTACCTTGGTGGTTGCCAGCAGTGTGAGGATCCCTGTGAGAAAAGGGTATATGTGGAACTACAGGGGGGGGGGGGGTGATTATGAAGAGCTCAGGAGACAGCTTGCAGGTGTAGCGTGGAATGAGGAATTAGCTGGAAAAGAGATCAATGCAGCTTGGGGGATTTTCAAAAACTATATAGTAGATGCAATGTCTAAATGTATTCCAAGGGTGAGAAGGTTAAATAAGGTAGGTGTGAGATGGATGAATAAAGAGATTAAGCATGCGATACAGAGAAAAGGGACATTGCGGAGGCAGCATAAGAGAAGTGGAAATAATCAATTTCGTGAGGTCTACAAAGACCAGGCAAGGAAGGTGACTTGGTTGGTGAGAGTAGCTAAAGAGAGGTATGAACAACAGTTAGCTAATGAAGCCAAAAAGAGAATTGTAGGGAGTTCTTTCGATATGTAGCCAGCAAAAGAAAGAATAATTATGGAAGGATGACATTGATTGGAGAAAATAGTATCAAGACAGCTGTTGCAGAATGTGTGTGGTGGAGATACTTAATGAGCAGTTCATAAAGATCTTTCAATCTTGTGAATGTGACTTCATGGAGAGATTGAGAGCAGTTGATGATGGGGGAAGAGAGACTGACTGTAAGTGAGCAAGAGGTGTTTGGGGAGTTGAGTAAACTAGATGTAAATAAGGCTGTGGGACTTGATAATATATCACCGTGTATTCTCAAGGAATGTGCCAGGGAGTTGACACCTGCCTTGACATATTTTTTTAATACGAGTCTTGCACTTGGTCAAGTTCCTAAGGAGTGGAAGGAGGGCAGGATTGTGCCACTTCATAAAGGAGGTGATCGAACTCAAGCATCAAACTATAGGCCTATATGTGTGTCAGGTGTTATGGTTAAGTTGTTGGAGAAGCTTGTGAGAACTAGGATCCAGAGTTGGGTTGACAACACTGGAATTATCTTTGATGGATAGCATGGATTTGCTAAAGGGAGGTCATGTTTAAATCTACTTATTACAATAAAGTGACTGCTTCCTTAGACAGAGGAGAAGGATACACAGTAATATACTTGGATTTCGCAAAGGCTTTTGATAGAGTACCTCACGATAAGTTGACAGTCAAACTAGAGCAGATGGGATTGGATATTAGATTATTGCATTGGATTGGAGGCTGGCTATCTGATAGGTATCAACAAGTTGTGTATGGGGGTGCGATATCCAGGAATAGGAAAGTCACTAGTGGAATGCCTCAAGGGTCTGTTTTAGGGTCATTACTGTTTAACTTGTATATTAATGATATTGGCAAAGATTTGGATGGAGATATTCAGTTGTTTGCAGATGATGCAAAGTTGGGATGAACCATAAAGAGTAGTGAAGATGTTGTGGTCTTACAAGAAGACTTGAATAAATTGAGTGAATGGGCACGGAAATGGAGACGCGAGTTCAATGTTGCAAAATGTAAGGTTTTAAAATTTGGAAAACAAAGATGGGATGCAGAATTTATGCTTGGTGAGAATATACTGTTGGAGGCAGAAGAAATAAGAGATCTGGGAGTGATAGTGGATAAGGATCTAAAATTTTGGGGACACATCGCCAAAATTGTGAAGACAACACAAAGGCTTCTGGGAATGATGCGTAGGACACTGATGTGTAGAAGTAGGGAGATTCTTGTTCCATTGTATAAGGCTTTGATTAGGCCCCCACATGGACTATTGTGCCCAGATTTGATCACCTGGTTTTCAGAAGGATGAAGAGATGTTGGAAAGGGTCCAAAGGTGACTGACTAAGGTAGTTTCTGACCTCTGGAATGTCGAATAGTGGACAGGAGGAAGAGGGGGGGGAGATATGATAGAGACCTAAGTTAGTAAGGGGTTGTTATAGGATCAATGGTGGAGAAGTTCTACAGAGAATAGTAGGAGATCAGGGGAGAACCAGAGGTCATCCCTGGAAACTGTATAAAGAGGGTGTGAGTAGGGGAGTAAGAGGCAGGTTTTTTCCATGCAGAATTGTGAATGATTGGAATGCCTTGCCTGAGAGTGTGGCGTCTGCAAAGAGTTTGAGTATGTTTTAGACACGGTATGATGAGATGTGTGTGTGTGATAAAAAGACCTCCCAGATGAGTCTGACTCCATGAGGTCTTGGGGTAATAATAATAATAATAAAACACAAAATAAAACATTTTACTTTTAGGATCCCAGGTGATGACAAGTGATGTCTACTGCACATCACTGTCTGAAATACTGCAAGTTCTAGGGTTGAATTCTTGAGTTGAGTTACAAGATTAAAAATTTAAGTTTCCAGGGAAAAAAAAAAAAAAAATTGTATGTCAGTGCCAGATATTTGATGGAAAAATGAAATTATACAGGCATGATGGTTTGCATTTGAATAGCTTTGTATTGAGTGCACTGGAGTAAGTGTTGCTGGATGGAAGTACAGTGTGTGATGCATGCAAGAGATGTAGTGAAAATTGAGAAAGAAGTGCTTGGCACTGGAAACAGTAGTAGTGTGAGAGATGAAGAGAGAATAGGAATGCAAGAGGAACAGAGGGGAGCATGGGTGGACAGGGTGACACTGCATAAGGGGAGCAGATGTTGAAATTAGCAGTGAATGTGCGTATGAAGATCGAGTATATTGTGATGTGGGTGGGGAAGTTGAGACTGAGCAGATATATGTGGTAAGTGGTGATAAAGGTGATTGAGCAGGTGTGGTGAGGAAATCACATCCAACAAGTGGATTGAATATCACTGATTATAGACCTAAAAATGAATTACTGTGTTTGTTTACAAATGCCAGAAGTATCAGAAATAAGGAAGATGAAATGGTTTCACTGATTGAGTTTATTCACCCCAAAATCATTGGAATAAATGAAACATGGCTGAATGAAGATGATATTCTAACAGGAATAGAAATGGGAGGATACAGTATTTTTTCACGAGGATAGAAAGGACAAGAAGGGAGGGGGAGTGCTGCTGATGATAGCAAGGGGATTATGTCCACATAAGGTAGACATGAAGGAGAAAAATAGTGGCAATGATAATGAGGTGGAGTGGTGTAATGTGGAGGTTGACAGGAAGATATATTTAGTTGGATTCTGTTATAGTCCCGGGAATATGAAGGATGGTAGTGGTGATGAAGAAATGTATAAACAACCTGGATTATTGAACAAAGGAAGGGTAATTATTATTAGTGATTTTAATTATGACAGTATAGATTGAAGAGACAGCATTTGGGAATAAGGAAATGAATTTCTCGAGTTCTTGAGAGATAACTATCTTGGGCAGCACATAAAGGACGGCGTGTGAGGATTGAGAGTTTTAGATCTGATAATTTCATCAGAGGATATAATTGGGAGTGGGGTTTCACACTTTCCTTCAGAATATGCAGAATTTTGTCAGGAAAGAATATATGTGGAATTATAAGGCTGGTGATTATGACAAGATTAGGAGACAGCTTGGAGCTATAGCATGGAATGAGGAGTTGAGTGGTAAGGAAATAAATGCTGCTTGGGAACTGACAAAGAAATACATAACAGCATCAATTTGTGAATGTATTCTAAAGTCCAAAAGGATGAATAGGGTAGATGTAAAATGGATGAATGAGGAGCTTAAGCATGAAACTTGGAAGAAGAAGATATTTTGGAGGCAGTACAAGATGAATAGTGGTAATAATAAGTTACATGAAAGGTATAAAGAACAAGTTAGGTGAGTGACTCACTTAGTAAGGAAAAGATAAGTGCAGTATGAGCAGAAATTGGCAAATCAGGTGAAGGAAAACCCTAGATAGTTTTTTTAGATATGTAGCAAGTAGAAGGAAGAATGATTATAGTAACATGATGTTAATGGATGAAAATAGAGGAATGGTAACTGCTGAAGAAGACATTGTTGAGGTATTCAGTGATCAATTTATAAAGGTGTTTCATCCTCATCAGGGTGGAATCATGAGCAACTTAAGTGTAGAGGACATAGGAAAGGATGGCTTAATTGTGAGTGAGGAGGTATTTGAGGAAATAAATAACCTTGATGTCAATGAGGTGATAGGATTTGATGACATATCACCAACCATTTTAAGGGAATGTTCAAGGAAATTGGTGGTAGCATTGGCATGCCTGTTTAATAAGAGTCTTATAACAGCACAGGTTGTAAGGGAATGGAAGGAGGGTAAAATTGTTCCACTGCATAAAGGTGGTGACAAGGCTGTAGTTGTCAGCATTTTAGGCTAACAACTACAGCCTAAAATTATAGGCTGTGGTTGTCAGCATGGGCTTGTTAAAGGCAGAGCATGTTTTACTAACTTACTTCAGGGTGACAAATACCTTGTACAACAGATATATAAATAGTGGTGTACTTGGATTTTGTAAAAGTTTTTGATAGACTGCTCCACGACAAGCAGTTAAATAATCTGAAACAGATAGGACTGGATAACAGACTTCTGCATTGGATCAGTGACTGGCTGTCAGATAGTTATCAGAAAGTAGTATATGGGGGTGCAGCAGTATCCCAAAAGAGGAAAGTCACTAGTGTGGTACTGCGAGGGTAAGTTTTGGGACCATTGTTGTTCAATTTGCATGTTAACTAGTGATATGCAGTTATTTGCAAATGGTGAAAATTGGGGAGAATAATGCAGAATCAAGCAGATGTTATGTTCTTACAGGAGGACTTGAATAGATCATGAATGGGTATTGAACTGGTAGTGGAACTATCAGTTCAATGTTGCAAAGTGTAAGTTTTGAGATTTGGTAAGCAATGATGGGATGCAAAGTATACACTTGGTGGGTAAACTTTAAAGGAAGTATAGGAGATGAGAGATCTAGGAGTGATCGTGAACAAGCACCTGAAATTCAGGGGCACATTGCACAAGGTGTCACATCGGATAATGGCAATGATGCAGAGGCCTTTGACAAGCAGAAAACGAAGTTATGATGCCACTGTATAAGGCCTTGATGAGGCTTCATAGATTACTGAGCACAGATTTGGTCACTATGTTTTCATAGTGATGAGGATATGCTGGAAAGGGTCCATGAGAAACTTGTGGAAAGGCTTATGTGTTCGTAGTACATGTTGATTGATTTTAACAGTATAGATGCAAACAAAGATTGATAAGAAAATAACTGTTTATTGACTTAATTGCTAATTCGCTGGTATTCTATCCAGCATCTTCAGAGCACACAAACAAACATAAACAAAAGCAAACATAAACCAGTGAAATATTAGCAATTAAGTCAATAAATAGTTATTTTCTTATCAATCTGTTTTCACATCTATACCATTAAAATCCAATCAACGGGTCCAGAGAAGATTCACAAAGGTGGTCTTTGGAATGTGTAGTACGAGGACAAATTGAGAGAACATAAGTTGCAATATGCCCTCTGAACTTCAACTCTTTGTCCACCATTATCCTAGCCACATCAATTTCCTGTGGATAAGAGGTAGAGGGGGGGGGGAGATATGATTGAGACACATAAACTAGTGGGGTTGTTATCAGGTTGACATGGAAGAGGTTTTTCACAGGATGCGAGAGGAGAGGCCATCGCTGGAAAGTGTATAAGGAGGGTGTGAGCAAAGGAGTGAAAAGCAGTTTCTTTGCATGGAGAGTGGTTGGTGAGTGGAATGCATTGCCTGAGCATGTTGTGAATGTAGACACATGGAATCAGTTTAAGGCATAGTTGGACGAACATTGTGTGCAATAGTGTGTACCTCCTGCATGAGTCTCTGACTTCATGGAAGTTAGATGTTAATAATATTAACTAACTCAGGATCTGGATATATATATATATATATATATACTCAAAAGAAAGATTGTTGAATCAAGAGAAATTTCTCTAGATTCCTCTCATATCAACAACAGCCTGAGTTACAATCTCTCGGATGCACACGTTGCTTCTGTTCAGTACTGGCGCACTCGCGACAGCGCGTAGTATTCGTTTGTATGGAACTCATACTTGCATTTTTTCAAACATGCTACTGTTTTTCACTTGTTCTGTTAATACAATTTTAAGTCTCTGTAATTTTTTATATATTTCTTTGAGTATGATACCTGATGATGTTCTTGTAACGAAACTAGTAAACTAGTAGTATCTTGTTAAATATATCTTGCCATCTTTTCTCTCGGTAATAGTCATTAAACTTATTTTATATATATATATCCAGTTTTTTTTCTATCTGTGTTCAGATTTTTATTCATATTTAATTTTACTTTTCCTCTCTAGAGAGGGGCAACTGACTATAGTAGTAATGCTATATATATAGTGTATTATACTATAATGTAACTTGCATCTCTATGTTTGTATATATATAATATATATGTACTCATGATGATGACCTTAATATGGAGGTTAAAACAGTGAGTAATTATTTTATTTTAAATTAAAGGTATAACTCCAATTATGGCCAGACTGGTTGGTTGAGTGGTTAGCATGCCCACTCTCCAGCCAAAAGGCTGCAGGTTCGAATCCTACCAGAGGCATGAATGTTTATGATTGTCCTATTAACTCTTTGTGGGAGTGTCAAAATGATGCTACATGTGAATAACTAATTGACTAATTCCAATGTGGCAGCTGTCTCTGTAATTTTGCTATAATGAATGTTGATGGCTTTGCATCAGAAATATGCTTTTCTAATCTAAGTTGACATGTCCACTTAGAATGGTGGATTAAAAATTAGGAAAATTAGATCTTTATTGAGATGGTATGCAATGGTACGATGTATTGGCAACTTTATTAACAATGATGTGTCACATATAGATGTAATACATTTAGAAAATTTCAATTTTTTTTAGTAGACTTCATTTCTAAAATTGGTGTTTTTGAAATATAAAAATGTTATATAAAATCTCAAATATAATGTTATATTATTTTTGAAAATTTATTCTTATAAATGAATAAATTTTCCTTACAGATTATTCTGAAATGGAGATGCTGTAAAATATTATTATTTTACAGCATCTCCATGGAGTCTGGAGACTCATCGTGGGAGACCCAAATTAACCATTATACACACGAATCATACCTCTCCTTGAACCTATTCACTGTCAGGAAACTCACAAACAATTTCGGCAATCCATTCCACTCACTCACCACTCTCCATGTAAAAAATGATTTTACGTGGAGAGTGGTGAGTGAGTGGAATGGATTGCCAACCCCTACTAAACACACTCTTACATAACTTCCATGGATGGTCCCCTAGTTCTCTGAATATTTGTCATATATTGAAAATTTTCGCTTGCATTAATTTTATAAAACCCCTTTAATATCTTAAAAGTTTCTATCATGTCCCCTCTTTTCTGCCTATCAATTAAACTTTGTAATGCAAACCTATCCTCATAGGGAGTATCCCATGGACCATTTTGGTCACTTGTCTCTGAATCCTCTCTACCACCTCCTGGTCTCCAAAAAACCCCAGGTGACCAAATCTGTACACAGTAGTCAAGATGTGGTTGGATCATAGCCTTATAAAGAGGAATAATAACTACCTTATCTTTACTTGTCAGCGTGTTTTTCAACATCCAAGTAATCCTCGGAGCCATTTTACCAGCTTTTGCAATATGCCCTCTGAACTTCAACTCTTTGTCCACCATTATCCTCAAGTTCCTACCCTGCAATCCAATAATCAATATGATACACCATATGCAACTTTTCAACACAAAGTGCATAACCTTACGTTTTGCAACATTAAACTGACAATCTTTATTCTTTTCTCACAATGCCAATTTATATAAATCATCCTATAGATTATCTACATCACCTTTATCAACTATTGCTCTCTCTAGTTTTGCATCACCAGCAAATAAACTGAATATCCCCTCTTAAATCTTTCCCTATGTCACTGATATAAAAATTAAAGAGTGGTGGCTCTAGTACTAAACCCTGAGGTACTCCACTAATCACTATCATTCTCCGTGATTCCACTCCACCATATACTACTCTCTGATGTCTGTCCATCAGCCACCTACTATTCATGCTACTAGCCTCATATCCATTCCCATTTGCTCCAGTTTTTGTAATAGTTTTATAATTTTCCATGTGGTATTCTGTCAAATGCCTTGGCAAAATTGAGAGTATCATGTAGCCATTACATGTATCCAACTCTGCTGTCACTTTATTATAAAATGTGAATAAGTTACTAAGACAGGACCTACCATTTACAAAGCCATGCTGTCCACTATAGAGTATTGCATCCGTATCCAGCCATTGTTGAATTTTACCTTTCACAAACTTTTCCAATACTTTAACAACCACTCACGATATATTAATTGGTCTTAAGTTTACTACCACTATTTTGGAGCCACCTTATGCATTGGTAGTATCTTACCCTCTTTCCACTCCCTTGGAATCCTGCCAGAGCTGAGACTTAGATTGAACAACTTCATCAGAGGCAATACAAATTCTCTTGCACATGTAGTACATGGGCTGATATGCCATCCAGTCCCACTGTTGTGTTCAAATTCATATTTTTCAATATGCTGAACACCTCCTGTTCATCTACCTCAATCTTGATATGCATCTCTGTAGCATCAGCAACTGTAAAATAACCACCTGCATGATACACCTTTGCAAAATGTTCACTCAGCAACTGAACTATTTCTTTTGATTCAGTCAGTTTCCTACCATGAGCATTGCTTAAAGTCATTCTATTATAGTCATTTTTTCTCTTACTTGCTACATAACAAAAAAACTCTTTTGGATTTACTTTGGCCTGTTTGGCTAATTCTCTCTCATTGTCTGATTTTGCCTTCATTATAATACTAGTCACTCTTCTTGCTTGCACTTTGTACTGCTCATGAGTATGCTGATCACTTTTTTCTTTATATTTCCTTCACAATGTGTTCTTTTTTTGCAGATTTTGCTATATCTCTACTCACACTTAATTCCAACTTGGTTTATCCCCCTTATCTTGGGTATGTAGTCTGATACTGCTACTCTCAAGCAATCTCTGACCACTTCAGTGCAGTACTGAAATTCATTCCTTGTAGCTTCTCAAGCCATGGCTCTGTTCCAAAATGACTCCTGAGTCTCTCATAATCACCAGCCTTATAGTTGAACATAAACCTCTTCTTGACAGAGAACTCCACATGTGTGGCAACTTCCCAGAATAAGACCACATCATCTCTCTCCCCCAACTAGAGGCAGTGTGTCTACTTTGGTTCTGGATACATCTTCTGATGCTATTATCAGATCCAGCACTCCTCAAACTCCTTGTCCCCCTCTATAACATGTTGTTTCGTGTAATTATCCCTTAGCAACTGTATAAATCCCACTTCCATCTTGCCATGTCCCCTTTCCCCCCCCCCAATCGATGTCCCATAGTTAAAGTCTCATTGTGGTAATCTCCTGATACATGGAATCTACATCTTCCTGTGGACTCCCTGATCTATAGCACCACCCAACAATGTATATTGTCCTATTTTCCTCTATCTCACACATCAAATAAACCATCTCTCTCAGACCTAAAATCCTCTTTATCTTATAATTTTGTTGGTTGTAATTCTTCAGCTATCATCAGTAATACCCCACCTGAAAATACAATACTCTTTATGTTCTATCCCTGTAAGTTATTATCACATTCTTCTGTATTGGCTACAATAAACTTTTACTTATAAAGATTTACATTCATATGCATTTTACTTATTTTCTTTATTATTATTATTATCCAGGCCTCCATGGAGTCAAAAGTCTCATCAGTAATACCCCACCTGAAAATACAATACTGATGATAGCTGAAGAATTACAAAAGGTTGTAATTCTTCAGCTATCATCAGTAATACCCCACCTGAAAATACAATACTCTTTATGTTCTATCCCTGTAAGTTATTATCACATTCTTCTGTATTGGCTACAATAAACTTTTACTTATAAAGATTTACATTCATATGCATTTTACTTATTTTCTTTATTATTATCCAGGCCTCCATGGAGTCAAAAGTCTCATCGTGGGAGGTCGTTTTTTGAAAATACAAAGTTTATCATACCACTCCTTGAACCCAATGACTGTCCCCATTCCAACCACTCTCTCAGGCAATGAATTCCAAGGTTCAACCACCCTCCATGCAAAGAAACCACTCCTCACCCTCTTGCACACAGCCTCCTTTCGTAACTTCCAGGGATGGCCCCTTGTCATCCCATGATAGCTCCTTCCCGCTGTTCCACCAAGTGAAAGAATTCTCCAATGTCTACCCTGTAACTGCCTGTCAACAGTTTAAAAGTCTCGATCATATCATCCCCCCCCCTTCTTCTATCCACCAAACTCTGCAGTCCACATTCCCTCAGTCGATCCTCATAACTCATATTGTACAGTCCTGAAACCATCTTTGTTATCCGCCTCTGTATCCTTTCCACAGTCAATTTATCCCCTTCAAATCCTGGGGAACCAAATCTGAGAACAATAGTCTAAGTGTGGTCTGATCAGGGACTTATACAACGGAATGATAACTCTTATCTCTGCAGGTCAGTGTCCTTCTCAGTATTGCAGCAATCCTCTGTTACCCTCACCACCTTTGCAATATGCTACCTGAATTTCAGTTTTCTATCAATCATCACCCCCAGATCTCTTGTCTCCCCTACCTCCTCCAATCAAGTACGCATCCTCCCATCGATAGATCCCAAAGCTCAAGACTTTACATTTTGCTGCATTGAACCGACAACCCCATTTATTTGCCCATCTGTCTGGTATATTCCTTGTACAATAAATTTATGCTTCATAAACCATGTGTTATATAGTTCATTTTATGTTACAAAATCATTATCACACTATCGAATAGCCATATAAGTAATTTTTTTAATATTCTCTTCATATCCTTTTAATTTTGTTATACAGTGTATTTTTTTTACAAAAGAAAATGCCTAAGCAAAAAATAAGTGTTTGAATGAAAAATAAGAATGGCAGGAAAATGACCCAAATAATGTCTGGGGGGGGGATAAAAGAGCTGATCAAATCTGAGATCCAATATTAGAATTGGGAGGAATGTTGTCTCTCATAATATATGGTACGCATCTTACAAAAGTATACAAGATGATAAAATTAATGTGTTATCTACCTTTAATGCTGATTTTTATTTTTACATAGAATTAAAAATTCCATGGGAAAAAAGATGATAACCTCATGATATGGTGTATACACCACAATCTCATGATATGGTGTATACTTATAGTGATATCACTATATCTGAAAATAGAATTTCTAATACATGAAATAATGCCTTACAGTCTCTATACCAAATTACAAACATTACATGACTCATAAACAGCTGACTGGTGCAGATTTCTGAATATATAATTTACAAAAAATTACAATTTAAGTTTATGTATCTGTCACTGTTAGTAGTCTTTAAATATCTACTTTGTAACTATAGTGACAATATCTTTTGACAAATGTACAAGCATCCACTTTTTATGGCAAATGCATCAAAAATTAAGTGAGTAGTTTTATTGATGAAAAATAATATAATAAATTTAGTTTAATCCTTTATCCCAGTGAGAGCTAACAAAGTTTGTGCCTGAAAATATCTTCAGGACTGAATATAGTGTTGTACTATCTTACCTGGGTAAGTAGTACAACACCAGGCAACTCGTAGCAAAGGTGGAGCAAGCTGCCAACACTCCTATCCCAGTATCTCCCATAATGCAAAACACATCTCCTTGTGGATATGTATCCTGTTATGCATTAAGGGATTGGCCACTACCCAGACTAGTTTTAACCTTTATTGAGGTCTCTTCAGTAGGAGCCAGGCCCAGAGTTGGAGATACCAGGCAGAAGCAGTAGCAAGGTCATCTTTACCTATAGGATTTGTCAAAAGGTTTGCCACCTTTTTTTTATTAAATTACTCTGGATTTAGAGAAAGATGTTGAAAGTTTATTTTTCACTAGGTTAGACTATAATAAATTTAGTTTAATCCTTTATCCCAGTGAGAGCAAACAAAGTTTGCGCCTGAAAATATTTTCAGGACTGAATATAGTGTTGTACTATCTTACCTGGATAAGTAGTACAACACCAGGCAACTCGTAGCAATTAATTATTATTAATTGAGTAGTTTTATACCTATATGAAAGAAGCTCTAAATGAACAGCACTTGTTTTGAATTTCAGGAAATCTCAAATATTTTCAAGTTTGTTTTTATAATGAAAAGTTCCTCCTTCATTCCTATTGAGCATGTAAAAGCAAGCTAAATGGGAACTAAGCAAGAGAAAAAAAAATTAATAAACAAGAAGAAAATACCTTATCTGCAAAAGCAAGGAAATCAAGAGAAATAACTAAAAGAAATAGTAATAAAAAATGTTACAGAATTAACTATTATTTATGAATGTCATTGGTTATTTTGTATTTATGACCAAAACAACTAAGGCTATAAGCCCAGTTTGCCTGTTTTGTGGAATGAAAAAAGGCATTGGTATGGTTATAATTATCACTGACACAACTAAGATTAGGGGATAAGAACTTTAGTGGTATAAACCTATCTGTTAAACTTGACAAAGCAGTTGTTTTAAAATTCAATAGTTAAATTGAATGATCTTTACTGAAATAAAGTATTTACCTCGTCAGTAAGTACAACAATCCTCTTCTCAACTTTAGGTTCAAGTTTACACTGTTCATGTTCAACTTTGTCTAAAGATGACTGTTGGTGCTGGAATAAATTTCGGCGGGCAACTGCATCTAAACTCATACCTCTACGTAGTGGAGTGCGTGCAGGCTGCTGATTGCTATCTTCAAACATCCTGACTACACTATGCCTGTATATTGAACACACAGTACTATAATTTTTTAATCATATGCAGAAAAATATTTACTCATATATATACATATATATATATATATATATATAATAATAATAAATTTCAAGAAGAACAAATAGACCATCATTACAATTTGGCTTTCTTTGTTCCAACAGTTCGATCACAAACTATCTAGGGACCTGTCATCTGGATTGCATCCCCCCCCCCCCCCTCTCTATTCTGGGGTCTTTGCTTCTAATGTCAGATTCCATTCTTCCTAAAAATAGTATTCTAACTTGAAAATTTCTTGCTGTTTCTATTCTGAACCTAGGTTTTAAGTAAAACAGTCTAGATTTCTGTTATACAATCCTACTTTTGATATTTTCTTTATGCTTTCAAATAGCTTAAGCAATGGTATTGTAAAAATTCGATGTAGCTTATAAATATCAAAGCGCTTTACACTGATCTTTTACAGAGGTCAAGTCCTATGAGAATGTTGTAAAAATAACTCGTTTGTCTCTGTATATTTTGTATTAGATATTTTTTGTAAATAACCCTTTGGAAGTTAACTGTATATACTATTTTAATAAGAATATTTCAGAGTGTTAAAAAACAAGGCAACGTTTTGCTGTCGGAGCTGTATGTAATAGATCTACATGGCGGCATAAGAAAGGTTGTTTATGAAATTTTGTATGTATGTGAAAGGCTTACAAGCTCTGCAAGTAAACACCTCTGAAGTCTGTCTGAAAGATTCAAAGAACTTTCCAATGGCAGGTAACTTACAATCAAAAGATAGCACAGAAGAGAACAAACGGCAGACCAAACTTGAAACGTAAGATGAAAGAACCATGCCGAATTCTTCGGGGGATACAAACTTCATGCGAGGTCTCAGAGAAGGATAATAAAAAGGGACTGAGACAAGCATAAAGAGCTTCCCAGTTCGAGACGTCACGAGAGAGAGGGCTTCCAGACGTTGCCAAAGAAGGAAAGGCTTCCAGTCATTGCCAGAGAGAAACAACAGATTTGGGAGTCCATAAGAGAGTCACAGTTGGCAGCAATTATGGTCATTGGAAGCGGCTGTCCGAGCTATTGGAGATGGCAGTTGTCCAGGCATTTTCGATGAGCCAAAGCAGAGGAGAAAAGGCAATGTAAATTACCTGAAGCAACTGCTCGGAAGATTTTCTTTTTCACTGTGGGAGAACAACCTTTTGCCGGTCGTAGTTCACAGCCCACTATTTTCCCGTTGAGATATTTACTGAAGCCAAACATTCTTGAGGAAGCTCAAGATCTGAATTGAAAGAAATGCCATAAGACTGTAGTGAAAGACTTTTGACTGAATGTGCGATGCTGAGTCTTTTGTAAGTTAAAACCTTTTGTATATTCCCTCTCATAGTAGGTTGTAGATGGACTTTTAAGAGATTGTTCGATAGTAGTAAGAATGTCATTAAGAGAATCGATTGGCATAAAATTTTGGCATTGGAAGTTGATATAAATTTTGTAAAGATAACTTAACAAAGAGTTAGCTAACCGCTTTGCAAGTAAACTAGAAGTTTAATAAGTTGAATTTGTAAGCAGAGAGTAAATAAGATTGTGAGTTAAAGAAGTTAATTAGTGTTAAAGTAAATAGGTTATAATTTATGCTAAAGATTTTATAAATGGATAGAGAAAGCAATCTCCCTAATGTCTAAATTCATGTATATTTCATAGTAATGTAAATAAATTGTTTTGTTCTTTTTGTTAAAGAAGTGCTGCATGTTTGTTTCTTTTTAAAACTGCACTGTTCCTAAATAAATAGGACTTGTGAGCGGGAAACTAAGTGATACAGCCAAAGCGTAAAGTTAAGTAAAAGAATAGACTACGACTGTTTATGTAAAGTTTTATTGAAGGAATTTGTGTTAGAGAGAGAAATCTGCCAGCCGTATTACCAAGTTTTATGCCAATTAAATGATATTAGTGGCGCAGTCTAAATTAAATAAATTTTCTAGTATCTCAGGCATAAGACTCGTAGTACGAAGGGTAGATAAACATAGTACGTAATAATATAAGCAAGACAGATTCAGAGAGAGAAAGCACGTACAGCTAAATTAGAATAACAGCATATAAAGATATAGATAATATATAAAGTATAGAGCAAAAGACATTACAAGTAATAAATAAATAATACCATATTATTAATATGGTGCAGCATATGTTTACAGCATCATCTCTTTATTTTTTCTATTATTAATTTACTTTCTTATATCTGACCTGCATGCATAAGGCCAGATATGTGTGCAGGTCAAGTAAAATGTAAAATTGAAATGTGTTCTTGGTATCATGATCAGTTTCTTCACTTTTGTAAAATAATAACATTTAATGTACCTATCAAAGGAAGTTCTCTTCAAGATCACACAATGCCTAAATTCCTTTAGTGAATGCGTGTTGAAAATGCACTCACAATACAGAATGGGAGCCTATTCCACATACTCACATAAGACATAGGAAGAACCTGGATTTCACATACTTCCTAACCACCCTTACCGATTTTCCAGGGATAACTGGGTTCATCTGTAACCTTTTGAAGACCACATTCCATCAGTCTATTCTCATATGTACAATTCCATACGTTCAATATCAACCTGATCACTTGCTGCTGCTGGATCTTTTCAAATGTTTTCTCATTTCCTCTGAAACTAGATAACCATGAGCACATTATTCAAGATATTTGATTATATAGAGAAACCTGCAGAGAATTCATGACTAAATTTAACACGCTAATACACGTGAACCACAGCAATAGGTTTTTTATTACGTAAATATTTCGTCCTAGGTATCTTAGGACATCATCAGTACAGTGTGGCAATACTAGGAATGACAAAAGAATTTAAATTAAATTGAATTAAATTACTTAAATTAAATTAAAATTAATTACAGTTAAGTTATTATTTTACATAATTTTGTATGACAATTTCCCATACTTTAGGGATGGCAAGAACATCATTGCAGTTTAGATTTGGTCTGTGGAGTAGGGCTTCAGCACTTTCTTTATGTAAACGTTCGTATTTATATTAAGATCTGTGTAGAAGTTTTGTCTTTTTTCAATGGAACTTGTGGTTTGGGTTTTCAACTTTGCATTGAGCGATGGCTGATTTATGCAGTTTGATGAGGCGAATATGGTCTTGATGTTTCGAAATGCATTTAAAACCGATCTGCCTGTCTGTCCAAAATAAGAGAGTTTACAGGAGCATGGAACCTCGTATACACCAGGTAGTAGCATAGGTGAAAGTTTGTCTTTAGGCGAGGTTAACAAGTTTTGGATCTGGTTGATGAGTTTGTAGGCGACAGTAAGATTGTATTTCTTCATAATTTTCGAGAGCTGTTCGGAGATGCCTTAGATAAAAGGTATGGGAATCCTATGGGGTTGTTCTTGTCTAGATGTGGAGAAATTGCTGATGATTTTTTGAGTTGTTTTGAGATTATAACCATTTAGAGTGGCTGTGTTTTTGATTATTTCCAATTCTTGTTTTAGAGAATCCTTGGAAGAGCATAATCTGTGTGCTCTGGTTAGTAATGATTTAATGATGCCAAATTTTTGAAAGGGATAATGAGCTGAAGTATTGTGAGCGAAGCGGCCTGAAAATGTCGGTTTGTGATAGACAGAGGTGGAGATGGAACCATCTTTTTTTCTTTTAATGTGTAAATCCAGAAAGGGAATGCCTTGTGGGGATTCTCTTTCTAATGTAAATCTGATGCGAGGATGAAGGAGGTTGATTTTTTCTAAAAACTGAAGTAGCTCTTGTTTGGAATGACTCCAGACTGCGAGATATCATTGACAAATTGAAGCTAGAGTTTTGGTTTGTGTTTGAATGCAAGGATTTTTTCTTCTAGATGTTCTATAAACAGATCTGCTAAGTTGGGTGACAAGGGAGACCCCATTGCTGTTCCCTCTTCTTGCTTGTAGATTTTCCCTTTCCATGTGAAGTAACCAGAAGTGATAACAAATTTGAAAAGTTCAACAATGTCCGACGGAAATTTTTGATTTAATAGGTCTACAGTTTTTTTATGGGGGATATTGGTGAAGAAAGAGACGATGTTGAAGCTAATTAGCATGTCTGTTGTCAGCAGTTGAATGGCCTATGTGGGGACGGAGAAGGTTTGATAAAAATTTTGATAACTTGTAAGTCGGGCTGCTAATTGAATCAATGACAGGTCTGAGTGGGGCGTTGTTTTTGTGAAGCTTGAGTAAACTGTATATTCTCGGAGGTCTAGCATGGTATGTTTTGAGTTTTCTTGAAGTTTCTTCATCTAACAACGTTGTTTCATCGAGTAGCTTGTTCAGTTTCTTCAGTTGTCTTTTTGTGGATCACAGTCCAGTTTTGCATAAGTATTTCAGTTTCGGAGTAGGAGATTCATTTTTCAGTCTTATGAAACAGTATCAAGAACCACTGTAGTATTTACTTTGTCAGCTCTGGTGATGATTATGTTTTTTTTTATGTTTTAAGGAGGTAAGAGCTTTCAATTGTGATGGTGGAATGTTTAAAACTGATGGTTTGGCATCAAAAATTATTTTTGCTATTTCAAAATGAAGTTTGTTGGCTTCAATACGGGGAGGTGCTTGATGTTTCTTTCAATGTTGTGTATGAAATCTACATATGGGAGACATTTAGGGGAATGGCAAACTTATGGCCTCTTGCTAGAACATTTAATTCATCTTCAAAGAATTAAACTAAATTTATTAATTCATCTTCTGTTAGAGGGGGTTAGATAAGTTTACCACCCATTTTTTTGGTAGGTAATTTATTGATTTTTTCTTCATCATGAAATTCCTGACATGTACCCTCAAGTGGGTGTACAGGATATGATAGTACTACATGAAAAATTTACATCATTACTAACTTCCTATCTACAAATTTCCTCCAAATCAGTCTATTACTTTTCAAGACTCCAATATTACCATTATTAGATCTTATATTTCTATTGTCTAAGGCACATTGTACCGTATCAATCCACCTATATCTTGGTCTTCCTCTGGGTCATTTTCCTGCCAACCTGGCAGAGAACACTTGTTTTGCTAATCTTTCCTCGCCCATTCTGTTTAAGTGACTACCACCTGAGATTAGCTCTGCTAATGCACTCCTGGATGCCGACAATGTCAAGTTCTTTCCTAATATCCTCGTTTTTAATACGATATTGCAATTGATGCCATCTGTTCACACCTCTAATCTTTCTCATATCTGAAGTCTCTAGTCTTTGGTCAAGTGTTTTACTTCTGACACAGCTCTCAGATTCATAAGTTAAAACTGGTTTGAACACTGTCTTGTATACAGCTAATTTAGTATTCCGCATAATTTCTCTCTTATTCCATATGAATTTATTCAATTGACTTCCTACCATACCAGATTTGCTGATTCTGTTGTGTATTCCATATTTAATTTAACATCTTCTGTAAAAATCGTACCTAAGTAGTTGAAATGTTTTACTTGTTACACAGGTTCCCCGTTCAAAACACAGTTGACCTTTTCAAAAATTCTACCTATTTTCATTGTCTTTGTCTTTTTAATGCTGACCTTCATACCATATCTATTATAACAGGTATTCAATTTAGTCAGAGAATCTTGCAGACTTGTAGTGAATTTATTTAGAAGTATAACATCATCCGCATAAAGCAAAGAGCTGATATTAACATCTCTAATGTTAATGTCAGTATCGTGGTATCATGTTTAATACCACTTTCTTTCATAATGTGATACATATAGATAATGAATAACAGAGGGATTAATGTACATCCTTGTCTCACACCAGATTTAACATTAAACCATCTTCCTGTACATCCTTCAATTCTAACTGCCGACTTACAACTCAAATACAGACTAAATATTGCTTGATATAATGCTGCATTGACACCACCATATAACTGTAGCATATTGAATAGCTTCTCTCTTGGCACCTTTTCATATGCCTTTTCCAGATTAACAAAACTTAAATACAGATCTTTGTTATATTTCGAAGCTTTCTCGACTATTTGTCGTAAAGTGAAGATTTGATCCTGACAGCCTCTATTTGACCTGAATCCAGCTTGTTCTTCACCAAGCTTTTCTTCCACGATTCTTCTCAACCGTTTCTCAAGTATGCTTGCATAGATCTTGCAAGGAACACTCACTAGGGAAATATCTCTGTAATTCTCACATTCAGTTTTATTTCCCTTTTTATATATGGGCACTATTAGAGCTCTACTCCAATCATCGGGTATTCGTCCCTCTGTCCAGGCTTTATGAACTATGCAGTGCAGCCACTGTAAGACTTTTATACCACCATACTTCAGCATTTCTCATCGAATATCATCTACTCCTGCTGCCTTTCCACATTTCAAGCCTTTGATGGCTTTCTCTACTTCAAGTATGAATATGTATTCCTGACTGTATGCCTGTTGTGTGTTTTTTACCACTGTGCTATCACTGCTTGTTTCATTTAGCAATTTTTCAAAGTAATTACTCCATAATTCAAGGATATCCTTTTCTCCTATTTTCATGTCACCTTTATCATCTCTAACTCCTTTTACAACACTCTTTCCTCCATTTCTAGGCTTCTTCAACAACCTCCAGAATATCTTACCACCTTCTTGATATTTATTTTCTATGTTCTTGCCAAAATCCTCCCATGACTTTTGTTTAGCTAGTTTTACACAGTGTTTAGCTTTCTTACATTTGTCTCTGCATTCTCTAAGAGCACAAGCTGACTTATTTGCCAGGAACTTTTGATATGCTTTCTTCTTTTCCTTCACTGCCTCTTTAACTTCCTGTGTCCACCATGGAGTTCTGATTTTTCTATCCTTGCGGACAACCTCCTCACATGCCTCTCTGGCTGAATCAATCAGGGTTTTCTTCAAGGCTTGCCACTGAATCTCCAAGGTTTGGTTCCTGTTCTCAAACTCTTTTATTTTTTTTTCCAATAATCTTTGTGTATTTTAGTCTACAGTTCACATTTGAGAGCTGCTCAACTTTTATTCGCTTTAAAACTTTCTTACATGTTATTCTTTTCAATATGAAATTCAATTTTATCCTACTCAAGACTAAATAGTGATAGTTTCCAATTTCAAATCCTCTGTACTCTCTGGTGTCCTGCACCAGGGAGAAAACATCACTATCAACAATAACATAGTCAATGAGACTTTTCTTATTCCTTGCGTCTTCTCTCCATGTGAATTTATGCACATTTTTATGTTGGATTTTATGTTTTTTATGTTCTTATGGTGTTAGTAATAACCAGTCCATGTCCTGAGCAGAAATCCAACAGGTATTTTCCATTATTGTTAGCTTTGCTCTTTTCTCCAAATTTTCCCAAAATATTTTTGTATGTCTGACAATCATTTCCTACTCTGCTATTCAGATCCCCAACAAGGACCAACTTTTCCTTTTTCATTGTGTCAGTTGCTTTTTCTAAAGCATCAAATATTCCTCCACTTCTATCTTAGTAGAACCTTCTGTGGGACCATACGCACAAATAAGTCTCATTGTCCAGTTCCCCATTCTAATATTTGCCCACATCACTCTACTTGAGACTGCCTGCCATTCAAGAAGATTAGCCTCATAATTTGTGTTGAATACTATGGCAACTCCTTCTTCTCCTTGATTGTCATTGCCTGAATATAACATTTTGTATTTATTGCTCAGAAAGATCTCACAGTTTTTGTCTTTGTTGTTTCAGTCACCCCTATTATGTCGATCTGTTACTTATCTAATTCCTCAGCTAGCTCCATTTCTTTGCCATTCAGGCTTCTTATGTTGATAGTACCGATCTTTAACTCTGGTGATGTTGAGTTGGGGTGTGTTTTCAGATTTATTCCAGTAACTGACTTTTCGCTGTTCGCCCTGGTTCCCTGGCGAAAACAACGGGGGCCTTGCTTAACCGGGCGATGCCCCAGCCGGCATGAAATTGTGTCATGTTGTACCATCATTTTTTATTTTGGTTTAACCAATAAGAATACAATTTGGTCGGCTAAATCCCAAATTGCCTAAGATATTGCCTTTTATCAAAAGCTTTGATCCCTGAGTTTCTTGAGACACTATTAATCACTTGTAGCAATTCTTGATTTAGCGTGTTTGATAAATCTACTTCTAGTTCTATAATTTTTAAATTATTTGTTGCCAATTTAAAAAAAACAACATCATCAGATTTACATTAGAAAAAGAATCCCACCAAGGCATCCCCTTTCTGGATTTACACATCCAAAGAAAAGAAGACGGTTCTTCTCCACCTCTGTCTATCACAAACCGATCTATCTGTCTATGCTACACTCACAATACTTCAGCTCATCATCTGAAAAATTGGCATCATTAAATCATTAGTAACCAGAGCACACAGATTATGCTCCTCCAAGGATTCTCTAAAACAAAAATTGGAAATAATCAAAAACACAGCCACTCTAAATGGTTACAATCTCAAAACAACTCAAAAAATCATCAGCAATTTCTCCACACTTCAACCTAGACAAGAACAACCCCATAGGATTCCCATACCTTATATCTAAGGCATCTCCGAACGGCTCTCGAAAATTATGAAGAAATACAATCTTACTGTCACCTACAAACCCATCAATCAGATCCAAAACTTGTTACCCTCACCTAAAGACAAACTTTCACTTATGCTACTACCTGGTGTATACGAGGTTCCATGCTCCTGTAAACTCTCTTATTTTGGACAGACAGGCAGATCAGTTTTAAATGCATTTCGAAACATCAAGACCATATTCGCCTCATCAAACTGCATAAAATCAGCCATCGCTCAATGCAAAGTTGAAAACCCAAACCACAAGTTCCATTGAAAAAAGACAAAACTTCTACACAGATCTTAATATAAATATAAACATTTACATAAAGAAAGTGCTGAAACCCTACTCCACACACCAAATCTAAACTGCAATGATGTTCTTGCCATCCCTAAAGTATGGGAAATTGTCATACAAAATTGTGTAAAATAATAACTTAAATGTAATTAATTTTAATTTAATTTAAGTAATTTAATTCAATTTAATTTAATTTAAGTTCAAGCCGCAATGCACCACTGCACGCAATTTGGATTCCTTTGTATGTACGCGCCCTTTATTTTGTCATTTCTAGTATTGCCACACTGTACTGATGATGTCCTAAGATACCTAGGATGAAATATTTACATAATAAAAAACCTACTACTGTGGTTCACGTGTGTCAAATTTAGTTATTCAAGATATGGGCTTATTAGACCTCAATTAAGGATAAAACAGGTAGTGACATTTCCCATAATGCACAGCAATATACAGAAATCAGTCTAGAAAAAAATACAGGATTGGATAGATGAAAATGGGATACTGTATGGAGGATAACATGTGAGGGGTAGATCATGCCTCAGCAACTTGCTCATGTTTTATAACACAGTGACGGCTGAACTGGATAAGGGTAATGTGTTTACAGTGATTCTACTGCACCTTGCTAAGGCCTTTGACAGGATACCACATAGAATTCTAATCAGTAAACTGCAGCATATGGGAATGGATATAGGGTTGGTGAGTTGGATAGGAGGGTGGTTGATGGAGAGATATCAGCTAGTGGTTTATTCAGGAGTAGAGTCCAAAATGACGGCTTGTGACTAGTGGTGTGCTGCAGGGTTCTGTTCTTGAACCACTACTTTTCAATTTGTTCATTAACAATATAGGAAAGGATCTGAAGGAAGTGTTCACTTGTTTGCTGATGATGCAAAGTTGGGTAGAGCAATAGTGAGTGCACAGGATGTCAAAATTTTGCAAGATGATTTGGAGGACTGGGCTAAGGAAAATGGATGTCGATTTAATGTAGCAAAGTGTAAGGTTATGCATTTTGGGGTGAAAAGATTAGCAGCAGTATATCACATTGGCAGAACTGTACCCCAGGAGATTGACGAGGCCAGGGATTTCGGAGTGTTGGTGGATAGGGAGTTGAAGTTTAGGGGGCACATCGCAAAAGTGGCTAAATCAGCTCATCAAATCACTTGGTTGCTGAAAAGTTCCTCTGTATTGAGCCTTGATAAGACCCCATCTAGACTACTGTGCCCAGATATGGGCACCAGGGTTTCTTCTTGATGGGGAGGAGGTGGAGAGGATCCAGAGATGAGTGACCAAGATGATAGCAGGACTATGGAATGAATCTTATGAGAACAGGTTGAAGATTTGTGGGCTGCAGAAATTGGTTCATAGGCGGAAAAGGGTGATATGATTGAGACATTCAAATTACTGAAGGGTTTCTATAAGATTAATTCAGAAGATATTTTTGAGAATAGGACTGGTGGTGGGAGGACTAGGGGCCATACATGAAAGTTGGAAAAGAATGTGGTCAGCAAGGATGTTAGAGCTGGGTTTTTTACTTGTAGAGTGGTGAATGAGTGGAATAAGCTGCCAAAGTCTGTTGTAGGTGCGATGACTGTGAATGAGTTCAAGGCGAGGTATGATAGATACCGTGTGAATGTCAAATAGTTGTTCTTGACATCAGTCTAGGGCCTCCCTCGATGAGTCTGTCGACTCCTTGGAGTTGCCCAAAATAATAATAATAATACATGTCTGAAAAGGGGGGAAGAGATAGAGAGAGAGAGAGCACTAAGAGTGTGCATTATAGCATGCATTATGAGATACTGAGACATTTGATGTGAAGTCAACAGGCTCTGTATACAAGTAGTCTAGTCAAGACTTCACATGTAAACTTTGTTTGCTTATATTTGAATACAGGACTTTTTATTTTATTATTTTTTTAATTTGATTTTTATGGTGCAAAGACATCAAGGGTCAAACTGTGCTAGGACACTGGTCACAGCAGTACATGGTAATTGGTTAGTAGGACAATCACAAACATCCATGCCTTCGGTGGAATTGAACCCACAGTCTCTTGGCTGGAAAGCGGATATGCTAACCACTTGGCCAACCAGGCCGGCAAAAGAGAGAGGAAAGAACAATAATGTAATTTCTTGTCAAATTACATTATTGTTCTTTCCTCTCTAGATAGAACAATAATGTGGACACTTAATTTGCAATCAAGTGAAAAAAAACTTTTCAAAACTATTCTTGTCTGATCAAGAGTATAATAATATAGTGATATATGTCAAACCCTTGGTTGTGCTAAAAGGTTCACATGGAAACTGTTTGTTGACAAATTATTTTATTAAGTTTTAACTTCTGTTAGTGTTTCATACATTATAAAACACAGTCCAACACAATTTTTGCTGACTTTTATATGAGACTTGTTTTTTTACTAATTTGGGTGCGCTGATTTCAAATATCAAACCCATTTTTCTCTATCACGTCAGGTTTTTCCTCTATGGCATTTTCTTTTTGCTAATTTGTAAGTTTTTGATAGTTTTAAGGAGGCAGTACTATTTAGAGGATCAAAAAAATCAATTTTTTAATATTATTTTCTGAAAGTATGTACTTTTAAAAATCTGTTCCTAACTTTTTATCAAGAAATTCAAAAAATTCCTGAAGATATAGCCTATTATTCAAAGTGGTGCGCAGATCAGAATCGGAGCGCTCACCGCTCTCGCTTGTTGGTAAACGAATAAATGCGTAAGAACCTGCAATGGCATGTTGTACTGGCGCTTTGAATGCGAGAGAGGCCGATAATTAGATACATAACTACTTAACAATATTCATTAAAAATTACAAGAATATTTATAAAAAAATAACAATTTTACTTACACATGAGTTTCAGGGAATAAATTTTTGTTTGTGGCAATTTCTGCTGTGTGTTCTGTTTTGGCAATCCCTTTGAATACTCCAACCGTAGTCGGCCATCATGTGAGAATCCCATCTTCGTTGGTACCGATCTTCCATAGTTTTTACGTCTTGATGAAATCTTTCGCCTTGTTCATCGCTTACCGCACCTAAATTCTCGGGAAATTTATCAAGATGACTGTATAGGAAATGAAGCTTTATGCTCCTGTTGCAACCTAGGCGCTGGAAATTTTCAAGCATCGTTTCCACTAGATCTTTGTAATTGCACGCTTTTTTATTTCCAAGAAAATTATTCGCAACCATCGTAAATGAAGTCCAGGCCTCTTTCTCAATTTCGTTCATAGAGTTGATGAAATTTGGTCTCTCATTAAAGTTCTAATTTGCGGTCCATCAAATACACCGGCTTTAATTTTTTCATAACTAAGTCGTGGAAATTTTTCACATATGTATTGGAAACAGTCACCTTGTAAATCTAAAGCTTTAACATACTGCTTCATAAGACCTAGTTTGATGTGTAGAAGTGGAAAAATGATTTTTTCTCTGTCGATTAAAGGTTGATTTATAACATTCTGTTCTCCAACATTTAAGTATATTCTAAGAGGCCAATGTTTCTGACTCCAGTGTTGGTTTCTAGCTCGACTATCCCAGAAGCATAGAAAACACGGAAACTTTGTATATCCTCTTTGAAAGCCAAGTAAAAAGTTCACAATTTTAAGATACACACAGATGATCCAGTTATGGTCTGTATATTTTAATAACTTCAGAACCTTTTTAATGTCCTCATATGTTTCCTTTAAGTGGACTGAATAGCCAATAGGAATTGAGCCATATACATTCCCGTTGTGTAGTAAGACACACTTGTGACTTCTGCTTGAACTGTCGATAAATAAACGCCACTCATTTGGATGATATTGTACAACACTCATTTCAGTTAGTAAACACATTGTTACAGTAAACAAACCCACACTCATGTTTAAAATATTGTACAAGATTACTTTCCCTGCTATGATAAACAGTTATCTTCATATCTTGCTCCAGTAAGTTTTTTCATTTAATCTTGAAGCTAACAATTCCGATGATTCCTTTGATAGGCCCAAATCTCTTACTAAGTCATTCAATTCCGCTTGAGTAAAACGTTGCGGTCCAGAACTAGAAATTAAATTTTCATTGTCTAAATCAACACCCTGGTCTTGCTCCTCAAGAACATCTGGCATATCGTAATCATGCTCGTTCTCAAGTAAAGGAAGTCCTTTATAAATTGGCACGGCTAATTCATTGGAATGAGCAACTGGCCGAATTGCTGAGTCGAGATTTGGATACATAATTTTTTTCTTATTCTTCTTATTATAACCAGAAGTCTGAACTAAACAAAAATAGCAATCATCTACATGATTTTTCAGTTCACACCAAATCACTGGAATGCCAAAAGCTAATTTTCGGCGTTTTCCCTTGCTCCACTGTCGTAAATTTTCTACGCATGACTTACACACTTTATTTATAGCCCATGAATTGTCCTCATCTGCAAGTTTTATGTCAAAGTATACAAAGTACACTTTCTTAACGAAATCAGTGATATTTGTCCTTTGACTGGGAACAGTAAAGCTGCCACAAATGTAGCAGAAGGAATCTACACTATTGACACATTTTCGAGTAGTAGACACGATGTATTTTCTTCACTGCCGACTAACATGCAATTAACAAGACAAAAAAAACCAGAGACTTTATTGAAACGTTATAAGTGCTCATATACTTTCATGATCGATTAACGAATGACTGATTTCGATCGTTCTTTGTCTGCTATGACGCATATAGCATTCATTTGTTTTAGGCAGTTGTCATCGCCTACTTTTCATCACCTAAATGTATTAGGTCAGTTATCGGCCTCTCTCGCATTCAAAGCGCCAGTACGTGCCATTGCAGGTTCTTACGCATTTATTCGTTTACTAACAAGCGAGAGCGGTGAGCGCTCCGATTCTGATCTGCGCACCGCTTTCAATAATAGGCTATATCTTCGAGAATTTTTTGAATGTCTTGATAAAAAGTTAGGAACAGATTTTTAAAAGTACATACTTTTAGAAAATAATATTAAAAAATCGATTTTTTTGATCCTCTAAATAGTACTGCCTCCTTAAAACTATCAAAAACTTACAAATTAGCAAAAAGAAAATGCCATTGAGAAAAAACCTGACGTGATAAAGAAAAATGGGTTTGATATTTGAAATCAGCGCACCCAAATTAATAAAAAACAAGTGTCAGATCATAATCATCAGAAAAAATTTTTTTTGTTGTTGGCCAATGAAATAATAAAATAACTCAGCAAAACAATTTTTGAAAAAAAAATCTGCAGGCAGAATTTATACCAAGCTTAAAAATTTGACATGTTCACCATCCACAGAATTTCAAGTCCTATTTAACACTAGATCCTTTATCTGATTCATTAAGAACCATACGTATAAAAGCAATTATGTATATAGGGTTCACTTTCCTACAAGTTGGCCTACTATGGACAGACAGGAAGATCAGCCGCAATCCACTTAGAATAACATGAACAATGCATCAGCCACCATGACTATGGTCAATCAGACAGTGCAGACTATGATCTAGGTATGACTCACATCACTTCGAAGAAAACCGCCATGCTCCATCATGAATATCATTTTCTTTAATAAAAAGCTTAACAAGATGTGAGTTCCGGCACCTTTTTTTCTAGAAAAAAAGCACTGATTCACACCAAACAGAAAATGCAGCTGTTTAACTCTGAGACTTCTCAAGTGAAAATAAAAAGAGGAATTAGACAAGGTTGTATCCTTTCGCCAAATTTATTTAATATCTATAGTGAGACAGTGATGAAAAAACACTGAAAAACAAAAAATAGGAATTAGTATCTAAAATCATTGTATAAAATACAATGATTTTAGATATGCTGATGATACCATTCTAATGGCAGAAAACAGAAACAAATTAATCAAATTACTGCAGCTAATAATCGAAAAAGTTAGAGTTTCGATTAGATATAAATGCAAAAAGACCAAATTTATGAAAATTTTAAATTATGATTTAATTAAATTATGAAAATCTCACCGGTTCTTAAGGGTCAAAGCTGTATAACTGAGAGGAGACCTCCACATAGCCTTTAAAGGAATGCAGAGAACCGACCAGGGCTTCTGACCTAATGTCCAATCCTCGCCTTCTCGTGGTGCACCCTGTTGGGTATCAACCTGGATACTGAACGAAAGAGGATACGCTGGCAATTTGGGATTTAGCCAACCAAACTGTATTCTTATTGGCTTAAACCAATGTAGAAAATGATGGTACAACATAAAAAATTTCATGCCGGCTGGGGAGTCGCCCGGTTAAAAAAGGCCCCCATTGTTTTCACCAGGGGAACCAGGGCGAACAGCGAAAAGTCAGCTACTGGAACAAATCTGAAAGCACACCCCAACTCAATATCACCAGAGTTAAAGATCGGTACTCAACATAAGAAGCCTGAATGGCAAAGAAATGGAGCTAGCCAAGGAATTAGATAAGTACCAGATCGACATAATAGGAGTGACTGAAACAAAAAAGACAAAAACTGGTGATATCTTTCTGAGCAATAAATACAAAATGTTATATTCAGGCAATGACAAACAAGGAAAAGAAGGAGTAGCCATAGTATTCAACACAAAATACGAGGCTAATTTTCTTGAATTGCAGGCAGTCTCAAGTAGAGTGATGTGGGCAAAGATCAGAATGGGGAATTGGACAATGAGACTTATTTGTGCCTATGGTCCCACAGAAGGTTCTACTAAGGTAGAAGTGGAGGAATTTTTTGATGCTTTAGAAAAAACAACTGACACAATGAAAAAGGAAAAGTTGGTCCTTGTTGGGGATCTGAATAGCAGAGTAGGAAATGATTGTCAGACATACAAAAATATTTTGGGAAAAGAGCAAAGCCAATAATAAGGGCAAATACCTGTTCGATTTCTGCTCAGGTCATGGACTGGTTATCACTAACACCATGTTCCAACATAAAAATGTGCACAAATTCACATGGAGAGAAGAGGCAAGGAATAAGAAAAGTCTCATTGACTCTGTTATTGTTGATAGTGATATTTTCTCCGTGGTGCAGGGCACCAGAGAGTACAGAGGATTTGAAATTGGAAACTATCACCATTTCGTCTTGAGCAGGATAAAATTGAATTTCATATTGAAAAGAATAACATGTAAGAAAGTTTTAAAGCGAATAAAAGTTGAGCAGCTCTCAGATGTGAACTGTAGACTAAAATACACAAAGATTATTGAAAAAAAAAAATGAAAGAGTTTGAGAACAGGAACCAAACCTTGGAGATTCAGTGGCAAGCCTTGAAGAAAACCCTGATTGATTCAGCCAGAGAGGCATGTGGGGAGGTTGTCTGCAAGGATAGAAAATCAGAACTCCATGGTGGACACAGGAAGTTAAAGAGGCAGTGAAGGAAAAGAAGAAAGCATATCAAAAGTTCCTGGCAAATAAGTCAGCTTGTGCTCTTAGAGAATGCAGAGACAAATGTAAGAAAGCTAAACACTGTGTAAAACTAGCTAAACAAAAGTCATGGGAGGACTTTGGCAAGAACATCGAAAATAAATATCAAGAAGGTGGCAAAATATTCTGGAGGTTGTTGAAGAAGCTTAGGAATAGAGGAAAGAGTGCTGTAAAAGGAATTAGAGATGATAAGGTGAAATGAAAAAGGGAGAAAAAGATATCCTTGAAGTATGGAATAATTACTTTGAAAATTTGCTAAATGAAACAAGCAGTGATAGCACAGTTGTAAAAACACACAACAGGCATACAGTCAGGAATATATATCCATACTTGAAGTAGAAAAAGCCATCAAAGGCTTGAAATGTAGAAAGGCAGCAGGAGTAGATGATATTCGATGAGAAATGCTGAAGTATGGTGGTATAAAAGTCTTACAGTGGCTGCACTGCACAGTTCAGAAAGCCTGGACAGAGGGACGAATTCCCGATGATTGAAGTAGAGCTCTAATAGTGCCCATATATAAAAAGGGAAATAAAACTGAATGTGAGAATTACAGAGGTATTTCTCTACTGAGTGTTCCTGGCAAGATCTATGCAAGTATACTTAAGAAACAGTTGAGAAGAATTGTGGAAGAAAAGCTTGGTGAAGAACAAGCTGGATTCAGGTCAAATAGAGGCTGTCAGGATCAGATCTTCACTTTACGACAAATAGTCGAGAAAGCTTCGGAATATAACAAAGATCTGTATTTAAGTTTTATCAATCTGGAAAAGGTATATGATAAGGTGCCAAGAGAGAAGCTATTCAATACGCTACAGTTATGTGGTGTGAATGGATCATTATATCAAGCAATACTTAGTCTGTATTTGAGTTGTAAGTCGGCAGTTAGAATTGAAGGATGTACAGGAAGATGGTTTAATGTTAAATCTGGTTTGAGACAAGGATGTACATTATCTATATGGATCACATTATGAAGGAAAGTGGTATTAAACATGATATCAGAATTGGAGATGTTAATGCCAGCTCTATGCTTTATGCGGACGATATTATACTTCTAAATAAATCCGCTACAAGTTTGCAAGAGTTCCCTGACTAAATTGAATAACCGTTGTAATAGATATGGTATGAAGGTCAGCATTAAAAAGACAAAGACAATGAAAATGCCTTAGTTGTGAACGGGGAACCTGTGAAACAAGTAAAACATTTGCTATTTAGGCACGATTTTTAGTGAAGATGGTAAACTAAATATGGAAATAGACAACAGAATCAACAAAGCTGGTATGGTAGGAAGTCAACTGAATAAATTCATATGGAATAAGAGAGAAATTAGTCGGAACACAAATTAGCTGTATACAAGACAGTATTCGAACCAGTTTTAACTTATGGATCTGACAGCTGCGTCAGAAGTAAAACATTTGACCAAAGACTAGAGACCGCAGATATGAGATTTCTGAGAAAGATTAGAGGCGTGAACAGATGGCATCAATGGCAATATCTTATTAAAAACGAGGATATTAGGAAAGAACTTGACATTGTTGGCATCCAGGAGTGCATTAGCAGAGCTAATCTCAGGTGGTATAGTCACTTAAACAGAATGGGCAAGAAAAGATTAGCAAAACAAGTGTTCTCTGCCCTGTTGGCAGGAAAACGACCCACACTAAGACCAAGATATAGGTGGATTGATACAGTACAATGTGCCTTAGCCGATAGAAATATAAGATCTGATAACGATAATATATCAGTCTTGACAAGTAATAGACTGATTTGGAGGAAAATTGTAGATAGGAAGTTAGTAATGATGTAAATTTTTCATGTAGTACTGTCATATCCTGTACACCCCTTGAGGGTACATGTCAGGAATTTGATGGTGATGATGATGAAAATCTCAAAAAGAAAACAGATCTGAGCCAGAAATATTTATAAACAATATGAAAATTGAACATACAACAGAATACAAATATTTAGGCACCTATTTTAGTGCAGATGGAAAGTGAGAAAAAGAAATAAAAATAAGAACAGCCCTTCTTGAAAAATAAAGATCTGCTCAGAAGTTCTGTGGGTATTGAGACAAAGAAAAGAACGATAAGAACATTAGTGTGGCCCAGTTTTCACATTTGGAAATGAGACCTGGGTATTCAATAAGAGAGTAAGACAACAGATAATAGCCTTTGAAATGTGGTGCTATAGGAGAGAAAATCTCATGGACAGAACACGTGACAAATACAGATGTCCTGCAGAGAATGAGAACACAGAGATCTTTATTGCAGGAAATGATCCGGAGAAAGATGAGATTGGCAGTACATGTACTGAAAGGTTCAGCAGGACAGAGGATACTAACAAGTTTTAGAAGGAAAAATTATGGGAAAAGGATCAAGAAGTAAAAAACGAAGGAATGGTTTGAAGATATAAGATTATGGACAGGATCATATGGCTATGCAGAGACAAAAAGGAAAGCCACCAACAGAGAGAACTGGAAGGACATGGTGCTGCACCCTCTCACTGAGGAAGCTACAGGAAGAAGAAGAACACCTCCAAGGTGTTACATAACTCAGCATGGGAAGATACCCTACTCCACTATATGGAAAATATATGTGTTTTTGCACTGATACAAATTCAGTATCTTCTTGTATCCGGCTCATGCAGAGAAGACCTCAATAATAGATTAAACCAGTCTGGGTAGTGATCCTGCACATAAGCACAATAATAAACACATCTGCAAGACAGTGCATTTAATAATGTGCTCCCTGAAAATTTGCATTATGAGACCCTGAAGCAACTGATATGATGTCAACAGGTTCTTTATAAAAGTAGTCTAGTTGTGAAGATACTACACGTGTTGTGTCGGAAAAAGTGTTGAATCACTTTTGATGAGTCATCCTCTTTCCGACCCAACATAAGGTAATGATTTAACCCAGGGATATGGACATACTTATGCCTTCAGAAAGAAAAAAGTAAAAGATAGTGTACAATTTGGTAACCCAAGAACTATGTCTAACCATTCAATTATAGATATAAAGCGAATTTTAGTAGTCCATGATCAGAATTAATAAAGTATGTGAAATAATTAATGAAAGAGAAACTATGTATAAATGCTGGAAAATGTATGTAAAGTGATACAGGTATTACGCCATGTCAAAAACAGTTCGGAGCCGCAGTGACCAATCGGCTGCCGCTATGTGCATGACGACACTACCAAGAGAGAGGGCGCTCACATTAGCTATATAGGTTTCGGCGTGGAATTCAATCATACTCTTTTTGTCTGTTCCTGGTTCCTGATCAGAGTGCTGGATAGCTGTGAAGCTTGCCGCCATGCCAGCAGCATTTTCCCGTTGCTGTACATGCTGCATCGGCCGAAGCCACAATTAGAAATTGCGGCCAGAGTCCCACAAAAGAGCCGCTGGTGAACCAACGCCAACGTACAAGTCAGCGAAGAAGTATTTCTTTTGAGAAGAATGAAAGTGTGGTGCAGATGCCATGAGAAATATACGGTGAGGAAACCCGGAGGTCTAGTTAAAAAGTCCCAGTAACTACCAAAAAAGCAAGAACGGTAAGACACAAGCTTTAGTAATAGGATTAATTAATAACCAAAGAGAGAATAAGAAACAGAACATTAAGGAGTTCCATATAGTCAACTACCATGCTGTATCTAAAGAACTGTTTTCCTTTGGACATTTTGTCTATGCCTAGAGAGCAGATGGCACCCTAAGCTTAAGCTGAGCTGGGAACCAAGGTTTCGGACTGTTTATAATAGAGGAAAGATTTATGTCATTATGTTGAGTTTAAAATTGAATGTTAACTAAATTTTGGGGGAGGATAAAGCCTGAAACTAAGATAGAATATTGTCTCATGTGAATTTTTCCAGATGCAGTATGTCTGATATAATCCTTACTAGAATTGCAGAGTGTACTTAAGTATATGTGTTATTCCTATTTATGTGTATTGAGCAATTCAGTAGAAATTAACCAAACCTAAAGGAAGTTATACAAATAAGAGTATTATATTGATAGTGTAAAATTTTAGAGTTAACCTTTTGGATATGCTTACTTAAAAAAGGGAGGGGAGTTCAGACTTTAGAATTGAAAATTTAACTAAAGTGTATATATGTGTATTTGTCTAAATAAATCTGTTTCTTTAATTCAAACCCCATGAGTCTGTCATTGTTTAGAATTGAGTTACCACTTGTCAAATTACGAACCGTGCATGAGTAAGTGGGGAATCCATTAGTAACTAAGAAAGGGGGACCACAACTGCAAACCACTTGATCCCTATATTGTTTTCAGTAACTTTAAAGTTGTATGTCAGAATTCTGTTGCCGGCTGGCGCAGTCGACTTAAGAGTATAAATTTGGAATAACTGATTATAGGATAAGAATGAAGATAAGTAAGTAGGATAAGATAACAGATAAAATAACAAAAATAAGAGAAGTAGAAGACATAACACATGCAAGTTTTATTTGCTTTCACTTGGGTAAATGATGAAAATGTCAATATAATTTCGTGTCAAGTATAATCAAATGAAATCAAGTGATCAGTGAAATCAAGCAAGCTGAGGAGGAAAAGAAACAATTTAGAGGCAGAAGTATAAAGTCCAGGCTAGGAGGAGGATGAGCATGGTAAAGAAAGAAAAGGTGGAATAAGAGGAGATTGGCTGGTCAGGCCAAGATTAATTCAAGAGAATTTTTCCACTATATGGAGCAAGAGAAAGAATAATTATGGCATGCTGATATTGGCAGTGTTGGATTCTGAATATATAGAGATTGGAGTAATTATTATTTGATTCAGAATCCAACATGATCTTCCATCACAAAGACTAGATTTGTAAATATTATTTAATGTAAACAACTTATTTTACAATTTGATATTCATATAACTACTTTAATTTTGTTTAATATTTAATTATTTAATCAAGATATATGTATTAATAATGAAAAGACTGTATTAAATATTATTAAGCTATTTTAATTATTACTATATTAATATTATAAGAACTTGTATTTGATAATTTAACTGCGCATTATTTGAAATGTAAATATTCCTTATTTATTCCTATTTGTAGAAGTTTAGCGTTATGCAATACCTCAATTTTATTATATTTTGTTTGGTTGTCATGGAAACATATGTAAGTGAACGAGCACATTTTTGGAACAGAACGTGGGGAGAAAGCTGAAAGTTTACTAAAAAGGAATTAGTTAAAGAGATCACGAGAAGAATTTAGGAGGGAAAAACTGATATAAAAAGCGAGGAACGCTGGAAAAGGGAGAGCATTAGAGATTTATTAGAGAGGGATTGGCATTAGGTTGGAATCGGGGCAGTCGAAAATCACAGTGCGATAATAGCGAGTCGGCAAGTCACTCAAGCAGCTAAATAAAGTCTACTAGTCGAGAAGTGGTTAGCTTATAAGTTTCGGAATAACAAATAAAGCTACGGAAGATAGCTAAGTGATACGGATAGACTAGCGATTACTTGAGTTGAGATTTAATTTCAGGGCCGACCTTTCAAGGACACACGGAAACTTGAAGCATAGCACGAAGTAACTAGAGAATAATTAGAGGCAACAGAGTTGTGTTTAGTGATAGCGGTGTCAAGAATTATAGTACCTAAAGGATTAAATTGAATGCCGGAGGAATGAACAACTGTGCATATAAAACTTCAAGTTAAGGAATTATTGTGTGTTGCCTTATTTCATGAGTGATCGGTGGTACTTTATGCAACAAAGTTTGTTTATGTGTGTAGTGACCGACGATTAATTCAGTTATTGCTTAGAAGATTTATTTTAATGAGTGCCGTATACTGTTTAAGTGTTTACAGTTATAAAAAGTGTTTGCGTGTAAGTTAAAGAAGAAAAAAGATTATCGGTAAGATTATTCCAACCTTTAATAATTCTATACAGAGAAGTGTGTGAGTTTCATCCTAGAAATTCCCTATACTAACAGTAACTATTGCGGAGAATTAACTGAAGTGTAAAATTAAAAGTGTTTGTTTGTAAAGAGGTGTTACTGAAATTTTTATTGTATTTAAAACTTAAAGAACTATGAGATATTGATGTGAATGATTATTAAGAAACTTTATTAAATAGCTAAAAGGAACTGTGAGAAGACTGTATCAGAGATGACAAATTTACCATTGTCAGAGTTTGTATGACAGTATTATAGGAAAGGCTGAAGTGTTTCTAATAATTTAATTAGTGATTTAATCTTGAGTGTATAATTTGTGATTATAAAATTAAATATTTGTTTTTGTTTATCTAAAGTTGTATTTTGCCTGAATCTCTTTTACTGCACCATTCATAAAATATTCGAACCAAAGCGGGTAAAATAAGTAAGTTAAATATACTCGGCCAGTATATATAATATTAACACCTAAAAGGAGAGATAGTTGTGAGTTGGTTTATCTTCAATTCTTGAACTAATTCAGATATAAAGTGGCGCAGTCTTTAAATATAAATTTTCTTTATATTTGAATTAGAAATCAACTAGCAACCTTCTATTTTGTTTAAGAACATCACAGTAAATAACAAGTCGGATCCAAGGTATAAATTAAGACGAAGTAGGATCGAACAGCAGCAGAGTGACAATTGCAAAGGATACAGTGGAATTATTTAAATGAGTACATTATCAGCATATATCATATGTGATATAAACGATGTCATGCAATATGTAGAAGTGAGACAAGTATTAGGAATTGGAAGTGAAAGAATCAGTATTCTTAAGGAATAGAATTTGCACAACAGTTAACTATGCTCTTGACCTGGTTAATTAAGAAAGTCTTGCAGTGGTTCGTAAGAAGTGGAAAAAAAGGCAAAATATCATATTTTTTCGAATATAACTCGCCCTAATGTATATCTTGCACCCCTGATTTTACTTTACGAAAAAAAGAAATCAAAAAGTTTCACATATACCTCTCACATGAAAAAAAGTTTAAAACTTTAAGATATAGATAGTGAGAGTTGTTATGGCAGTTCCAGATATTTTGGAATTTGGTTGAAGAGAATCAGCATTTTCAACTCAACAATCATCAGCTTGCTTTGTCGAGTCACACAACCAAACAACAATAACAGAAAACAGCGGAAAAATTGTGATAATAAGCACAACTGGAAGTGAAAAACAGTGTCATACAATCATGCCCACAATTACTACAGTTGCATCCTTATGTAATATTCAAAAGGAAAATAATGTCAAAGGAGAAATTTCCCCTTAGAATTCATGTAAGCCTTCAGAAAAGGGTGGATGGACATAACAATGGTTCCAAATTGGATTAGAACAGTCTGGGACAAACAACTAGGGGCCTTATTTCAATGCCTGCCTCTCCTCATGTGGTATACTTTCTGCAGACACTTAGGACCTGAAATAGTAAAACAACTTTCAGATGTGAAGACCAATGTGGTCATGGTGGCCTTACACCTTGTCTACAGCTCTTGGATGTATCGGGATACAAACCATTCAAGGAATACGTACAAAAATTCTGCATGGAGTGGATGGCAGCCAGTGGCTACAAAGAGACCATCATTAAAACTGTTGTGCAACTGGATTTTTAATTTTTGGGTCATGATTTTTTCCAGAAATAATTGCCACAAGTTTTTTTTAAAAAAATGAAGCAAAGATGACACTATTTGGGTAGATGATCCTGACAATGCACATGAGGAAACTTCTTCTCGAGACCAGAAGCAGCAAAAGCGAATAAGAGATTCTTGGTAAGTCACCGATTTTCAGTTGGTTTTTTTTTTTAAATCATGGTGATCTTATGATTCCAAAATGATAAAAGGACAAGCAATAACGAAACTATTTGTTTTAATTTAATTACAGAATCATTGTCGCCAAAGATTCAAATATATCACGTGATGAAGGTAAGCAGTCGATCACATAAATAACGTTGATAATTAAAATTTAAATGCATTAATTTTATAAATAATGTGAGCAATTATAAATTATAATGAATACTGAGGAATTAATTATAAACATTGATTTAATTTTTTCCTGAAAAACTTTAGTTTCTGAAAATTGGTGCATATATCTTGGTAAGATATATGGTAAGATATGTGAATATAAGACATATTCACTATAATTTTTTATTTTAATTTTGAGGGAAAAAGTGCAAGTTATATTTGAGTAAATACGGTAGTACTCTGCAAGCATGGCTCTAGGACAGTTTGTATATCTGTAGTTGTAGTTAAGGTGCCAGACAGATTGATAAAGAGTAGAATTCAGGAATGAGTTGATGGACAAAAGTTTCTTTGTGATGGTCAGAATGGATTTGTAAAGGATAGCTCTTGTTTTAGCAATTTACTTCTAAAAATTTGGCTATGCAATAAGTAGGAGAGTCTATACAGTCTACAATTGGACGTAGTAGTGTCTTTCTTGTGGATCTTTGGTAAACCATAGAACCTATTTAGCTTTGCAATGGTATCTACATCCAGACTTATAACTTTGTCTAGAAGGAAATTTAATTTCTTAAGTTGCCTGTTGGTGGGTTATGATCCAGTTCCTAGTATGTTGAACAATCTGGTAATAAAAGAGAAATGTTCCTTTTGTAATTTGCCAAATCCATGACTACTGCAGCTTTTCCCTTGTCTGCTTTGTTGATAATAAGTTGACTGTTATGTCTTACAGAATGTACAGCTTTCATTTTCATTTTAGATGGTGGAAGCTTGGATTTAAGTAGGATGGATGAAACGTCCAAGCAGAGATTATTAGCATCTTCATTGGAAAGACTAAATAAATTTCGTTCAATGTTAAAAAGGAAATTGAAGTAGGTTATCTTTTTTTTAATCACTATGGCAAAATCATGTTCTTTGGAAAGAATAAGTGTTTCCCTTTCAGTTAATGGGCATCCTAAGATATTAACTACCTAATTATCTGGAACAGAGTGAGAAGAGATTTGATTAGCATCAAGGCTACGATTTGGATGTTGGTTATGTTTATTAAATGAACATTGTAGAGAGTGTTTAGCCACAGTAAGAACTATGTAGGAAAGTTGTGGGTCTATAATTGAAGAGAAAAAATTCCAGAGCTCAGCAAAAAGATGTATATTAATTGCAAGTTCACATTTAGTTGCTCGGGGTTAATTGTGGATGAGAGATAAGCTTGCATTCAAGTAGATGTTATGAGCACCTGGTGATTTTATAGTTTCCTTCAGTTTCATGAAGTTTGGAATAATCTTGAAGTCATGGCAATATTTTAAAAATGTAATCCTAGCTCTTGGCTTACCTTGTAATACAGATAGTTTTCCAAGTTTATCAGTCTTCTTGGTTATGTTTTTCCCATGGACATGAATTTGTTCTTTTCGAGAAATTGTGCCATAGCTATATTACTTATTTACATAAAAACACAAGGCATAAGTAACAGTATTTATTTGTTTAAAAGGCCAGATATTTGGTCTGAAATTTACAGAAAATTTTCGGTGGCAGTAACAGCTTTGGTGATGCCCAAGTTTTGCTGATGATGCAAGCAGCATCACATCAACTTTATGAAAATTATCCTGCAGGATGATTTAAATAAACTGATGTTGTGGGAGAAGGATGACTTCACCTTTATCAACGATTACCAAAAAGGGCAATAATAGATAAAGGTGATGCGATACCCAAGTTTTGCATCATCAGCAAACAACTGCATATCCCTCCCCCTGGGATCATTCCCTATATCATTAATATATGAATTAAAGAGTAGAGGCCCTAGAACAGATCCCTGACAAACACCACTAGTCACAATCATTCTCCAGATTCCACTCCACTATATATTATTCTCTAGTGTCTGTCTGTCAGCCACCCCATCCATATCAAACAGCTTCATATCCACTATCATTTACTCCAACTTTTGTAATACCATATTTACTCGACTGTAACTTGCACTTTTTTCTCCGAAATTCAAGTTAAAAAATTGTGGTGTGAGATACATGTGAGGACTTTCAGAAACTAAAGTTTTTCAAGAAAAAACAAAATTGACATTTATAATTAAATCCTCAGTATTCATTATAATTTATAATTGCAAACATTATTTATAAAATGAATGCATTTAAATTTCAGTTATCAACATTATGTACATATTGAACTGCTCACCTTCATCACATGATATACTTGAATCTTTAACAACAATGCTTCCGTAATTAAATTAAAAGTTTCATTATTGCTTGTCCTTCATTTTGGAATTATTTATGTTTATGCCAATATCATACATTAAACTCAGTCACTGTACACTCATGGCCTGTTGTGAGTTTACATCTCGATTGCCACGTTCTTCTGCAAAATCAATAACTTTGAGTTTAAAACCATCACTGTAATGAACTTTTCTTCATATTACAAGCAAAAATTACAGTAATTTACAAGACTTGAGGTACATTATGAACAACCTTTCACGAATGACTAATGAAAAATGAAAGTGGAAAGTGAAATGGACAGCAATAGATTGGTAGAGATAGTGCAGTTATGAAGACGTGCACTATCTCTACCAGCTTGACAAAGGCAAGCTGACGATTGTTGAGTTGAAATGCTGATTCTCTTCAACCAAATTCCAAAATATCTGAAATTGCCATAACAACAACATTCACTATCTATTTCTTGAAGTTTTAAACTTTTTTCGTGTGCAAGGTATATGAAACTTTTTAATTTCTTTTTTCATTGAGTAAAATCAGAGGCATGAGATATACTCAAAGACGAGCTATATTCGAGTAAATATGGCAGTTTTCCATGAAGAATCTGTGAAATATATCTGGAAAGTCCAGCAGTATCATGATGTAGCCATTTCCCTTATCTAATTTTGGTCACTCTATTACAAAATATGTGTCGATTACTAAGGCAGGCTCAACTTTTTACAAAGCCATGCTGCTCACCATACAGTATTGTATTCCTATATTCCTATACATTCACTGCTGGATATTAATTTGAACCAATTTTTTTCCAATACTTCCTGAAACATAACCACCTCCTGAGATATTAACTAGTCTGTAATTTCCTAGTTCTGTCTTGGAGCCCTTTCATTTACTTACCCTCTGTCTACTCTCTTGGAACCTTGTCAAAGTTGAGACAGATTAAACAACTTCTTGGATTTTATGCAGTGCATAAAATGCACTCTTGCACATTTGTGTATGTAGAACACAAGACTGACATACCATCCAGTCCAACCGCTGTATTCACATTGATATTTTTCAGTATGGCGAGCATTTCCTGTTCATCTATCTCAATTCTCACATTAATCTCTGTCACATCAGCAACTGTAAAATCTCTACCTGCATGATGCCTTACAAAATGCTCACTCAGAAACTAAATGATTTCCCCTGGGTTTTGTCACCTTCCTACCATCATCACTGATTAAGTGATGATGGCAGGAAAGTGACATTGGATAAAGGATTAAACTAAATTTATTATAGTCTAACCAAGTGCAAAATAAACTTCCAACATCTTCCTCTAAATCCAGAGTAATTCAATAATAAGGTGGTACACCTGTTGGCAACTCGTATAGGTAAATATGACCTCTCCTATTGCTTCTGCCTTAGTATCTCCACGTTTGGGTCTGCCTCCAATGCTGGATATATATGAGAGGCTCTACTTGAGGTAGGTTTTTGCCTGTCTCTGAGTAGAGCCACCACTGAGATTATGGCTCTGTCTGGTGGTGGGGTGAGCCTGCCACTGGGTAGAGCCAATGCTGAGTTCTTCTTGGTGACAGGGTGAGCCTGTCACTGAGTGGAACAAAGCTGAGTTGGGCGATCTTTCGGGATCATCTAATTTTTAGAGAGGTCTTTACTTAAATACACCTCAATAAAGGTTGAAACCGGTCTGGGTAGTGGCCCTTCCCTTAATGCATAGCAGTATACATTTCCGCAAGGAGATGTGCTTTGCATTATGGGAGATACTGAGACAAGGAGTGATGAGAGCTTGGTCCACCTTTGCTCCGAGTTGCCTGGTGTTGTACCACCTTACCTCAGTCCTGAAGATATTTTCAGGCACAAACTTTGTTTACTTATACTTGGATAAAGGATTAAACTAAATTTGTTATACTGATTAAAGTTATCATTCAATAATCATTCTTCCTCTTACTTGCTATATAGTGAAAAAATTCTTTTGGATTTACTTTGGCCTCCTTAGGCTAATTTTTTTTATCATCATTTGATTTGACTTTTCTTACCATGCTAGTCATCCTTCTTGCTTGCAGACTGTGGAACAAACCATGAATTATTAGTGGCTACAATACATGTGAAATTATGGAAACTGAAAACAACACAAATGTCGATCAGATATGATCTTGGAAACATACCGGCTGAATACAATATTAGTATACAGAACAGATTCAACACACTCAAACTTGTGTGAAAGAGAACCAGATGAACTGTGGGAAGAGATTAAAGATGTAATTAAAGCAGAAGCAAAGAAGAATATTCCAACAGTTTGTAAGAAGAAAAAGTCTAAATGTCTATCCAAAGATGCCATCAAAACTGCTCAGGAAAGGAGGAAAATGAAGGTCACAGGAAATCTGCAGGAAGTACAGCAAATTTCCTGTGAATGCAGAGCAAATGCAGAGTTTCAACAACAAGCCAGAAGAGACAAGAAAAAGTACTTTAACCAGGAATGCCAACAAATACAAGGCCAAAACAAGAAAGGAAAAACAAGAGAACATTTCAAAAAGATCAGAGACTAACAGGGAAGTTTAGTGCCAAGGTGACAATATCGAAAAGTAAACACAAAGGATATCTTACAGAAGCTGCAGATATCAAAGAAAGATGAAAAGAGTATATGGAAGCTCTTTACAGAAAGGACTCCAAAATTACTTAGAAATTTGAAGAGCAGGATGATACACAGGAGTCAGTTCCATTGGAGAGTGAAGTGAGGTGAGCACTGCAACAGCCATCCAGTAAGAAAGCTCCAGGAGGGGATGCAATACCTATTTAGCTGCTCAAAGCCCTGGGAGAAGAAGCAGTTAAAATTTTAACAGCTCTATGTCAGCGAATTTGGATCACACTACATGGCCTAGGGAATGGAAAAAATCAGTTTATATACCTTTATTGAAGAAAGGTGATGCAAGAGAGTGCAAAAATTGCAAAACTATAGCACTGAATTCTCATGCAAGTAAAGTCTTATTTAAGATCATTTACAAAAGACTGGACCCATTCATGAAGAGAGAAATATCAGATGAATAGCCAGGATTTTGAAAAGGTAGAGGAACAAGAGATCAGATCGCCAATGTGAGATGAATAATAGAAAGAGTACTGGAATATCAAAAGAATGTCTACCTTTGTTTTCTTAACTATAGTAATTTTGATTTTTAGTGGAACCTGTGGCATAGTAATTAAATAATAAAGTAACACGCAAAAACCACAGTGAAATCTTTAATTAGTAAAAAGAGATATTTTGTACTAAAAATAATAGTACATCTTCAGTGTCTGTAACAGTAATAGGAATGGAATACAGGCAAACATTTGGTGGATCACCTATTAAAATACAATTGTTACCGCCTGCTAGGAAATAATACATACATACATCTTCAAGGCCCACCTTTCCTAATTGGGTTGCGGGGGCAACAGCTGCAAGAGGAACTTCCAATGGTCACGATCCTCTGCCACCAAGCTCAGGTGTTCTGGTGGGATTCCCAAACATGTCCACCCAAGGTTTTGGATATAATCTATCCAGCAAGTCCTTGGCCTTCCACATGCCTCACACCCTCTGGCTTGGCAAAGAGGGCCTGCTGAGGGAGCCTCTCTTGTGGCATTCTGACCAGGTGCCCGTACCAACATAACTCTGATCTCTCAATATGGAGAAACAGTGGTTGAGTATTGAGGGTTTCCCAAATTGCAGAGCTTCTGACTCTGTCGAGTCTTGTCAGCCCAGCAACCCCTCGAAGGAACCTCATTTCAGCTGCTTGGATTTGTGTCCGCATTCTTTCAGTCATTACCTAACTCTCGTGATCATAGGTGAGGATGGGGACATAGACTGTATTGAAGACAGCCAGCTTTGCCTTCTGGCTTAACTTCCGCTTCAATACTACCGAACGGCCAAGCTCCCACAATATTGAGCTTGCTAAGCCAATTCAAGTCCGCTACATCCCATTTTCCATCATTCGTGAATATGGACCCAAGGTATTTAAACTCCTCCACCTGCCTCATTGGGACTCCACTTACATTTAGAGTGTATTGGAATGGTTGTCTTGAGACCACAAATGTTAGGAAATAATAGAAATAACAAATTTAATCTATTAAGATAAATAGTTTTTTTACATAAGATAAAAAGTCTCTCAGATCTTTGAGAGAGACATACAGTCATTTCTATTTAAATTCAGTCGGTGTAAGATAGTTTCACAACTTTCTTTGAATAAGTGTTCATATTTGAATCTGCATCTATGGAGGAGAACTGCTTTATCCCACTGGACACTATGAGTAGAGTCAATACTGTGCTGTGCCAGACCAGACTTCAGAGGTTTGTTATAATCAATATAATATTGATGTTCTTTTATTCTTTTTTCCAAAGAACGGCCAGTTTGTCCAAAATAAGAGACATGGCATTCGCAAGGTATTTGGTAAACGCCAGCCAAAGATAGAGAAGACAGTTTATCCTTTGTAGAAGGTAATAAAGAAGAAATTTTGTTGATAGGAATATATGTTGGAATCAGTTGATACTTTTCAGAATTCTACCTATAGGTTCTGAGATTCCTGGAATGTACAGAATAGGAACTCTGCAGACTGTTGAAGAAACTGTAGGTGTTGGAAGAGTCAAGTATCTGTTGGATTTGATTTCTAACTTCTTTAAGAAAAGATAATACAATATTCATTTCTAAGGCTGATAAAGGAAAAGCTATTGTAATTATGAATAAGACTGACTATGAGACAAAAGTATCCAGCCTATTAGAAGACACCACGACCTACATATCGCAAATTAAACAGCTAAATAAATTACTTGATGAGGTTATAAGTTGGGATCTGAACTACGTGGATAAAATACGCACCTATTTTGGAAGAACTCCTCTTCTTTATGGACTCCCAAATATCCATAAAGAAGGCTGTCCTGTAGGACCTATCGTAAATTGCATTGACTCTCCAACTTATCAGATTGCAAAAGCATTATCATGTTCCTTAAGTGCTCTCAATGGTCATTCCAGATCCTATATAAAAAACTCAACAGATTTTTTTGAAAAAATCAAGGATATAAAAATTACAGATTCTGAAATATTAGTCAGTTTGACATCATTTCTCTGTTCACCAATATCCCATTAACCGACACATTCGATTCATTATATGAAGATTACCTTCCAGATATCGCAAGGATATTCGAATATGTCATCCACTCAGGTTATTTCAGTTGGAAAAACAAAATCTACAAACAAATTGAAGGTACTGCCATGGGTAGCCCTCTGTCTCCACCTTTGGCAAACTACTATTTGAAACAATTCGAAGATACCATGTTCTCATCCATTCATCTCTTTGGTACTGTTACGTCGATGATGTTTTTGCTGTTTGGCCACACACTGAAGATGAACGTTCCACTTTTCTACAATGGATAAATAACCTTCACCCACGGATCCAATTCACTATGGAAAAAGAAAACTCTGGTACTTTTCCATTTTTGGAAATCCTTCTTATTAGAATGTCTTCTGGTACATTATCTACAAGCATCTTTCGAAAACCCACTTTTACTGGCAGATACATTCACAAAAAGTCTGCGCACCACATTTCTCAAAAATTTGGCATTCTTAAATCTCTAATTCATAGAGCACATAAAGTTTGCTCTTCCCCAATATAACAAGAACTTTCAACATCTTACAACAAGAACTTCCCATCATTAAAAAGTTAATGAAATCAAATGATTACAACTCCAATCGAATCCAACAGATACTTGACTCTTATGTTCCAACACCTACAGTTTCTTCAACAATCCGCAGAGTTCCTATTCTGTACATTCCAGGAATCTCAGAACCTATAGGTAGAATTCTGAAAAAGTATCAACTGATTCCAACATATATTTCTATCAACAAAATTTCTTCTTTATTACCTTCTACAAAGGATAAACTGTCTTCTCTATCTTTGGCTGGCGTTTACCAAATACCTTGCGAATGCCATGTCTCTTATTTTGGACAAATTGGCCATTCTTTGGAAAAAAGAATAAAAGTACATCAATATTATATTGATTATAACAAACCTCTGAAGTCTGGTCTGGTGCAGCACAGTATTGACTCTATTCATAGTGTCCAGTGGGATAAAGCAGTTCTCCTTCATAGATGCAGATTTAAATATGAACGCTTATTCAAGGAAAGTTGTGAAACTATCTTACACCAACCAAATTTAAATAGAAATTACTGTATGTCTCTCTCAAAGATCTGGGAGACTTTTATCTTATGTAAAAAACCATTTATCTTAATAGATTAAATTTATTATTTCCTAGTACACGGTAACAATTTTATTTTAATAGGTGATCCACCAAATGTTTGCCTGTATTCCATTCCTATTACTGTTACAGACATTGAAGATGTAGTATTATTTTTAGTATGAAATATCTGTCTTTTTAGTTGGAATTAATATTGCCGGAAGAAATATTAATATGATACCACCTTGCTAGCAGAATACAAAGAAGATTTCAAGGAACTTATTATGAAAGTTAAAGATGGAAGTGCTAAATATGGCCTTAAACATAACCTCAAAAAGACAAAAGCTATGGCAACATGTGAACTTAATGATTTTGAAGTAGATGGGGAGAAAATGGAAGCAGTTTACAATTTTGTGCTCCTAGGATCCCGAATTGATAAAGATGAGTATTGTACTGAAGAAGTTATTAGAAGATTATTACTCAGAAAGAAAGCAATGACAAATTTAAGCAAGATCTTTAAAGATATTAGCCTTGCAACAAAAATCAGAATCGTGAAAGTAATGGTATTCCTTGTGGTACTGTATGGATGTGAAAGTTGGACCCTGAGAAAGAGTGAAAGAAGGAAGATAGATGCATTTGAATTATGGGTTTGGAGATGCTTAGTAAGAATACCATGGACTGCAAAGCAAACCAATAAATCAGTGATAGATAGAATAAAGCCAAATTACTCTCTCGAAGATATGATCATCAAACAAAAATTGTCATACTTTGGATATATTATGCGAGCAAATGACAGAGTGGAGAAGACGATAATGCTTGCTAAAGTTGATGGAAGCCCGAGAAGAGGAAGACCAAGAATTACATTGGTGGATGGAGTTAAAGAAGCAACTGGAATGCACCTGGAAATTCTGAAAGATATGGCTAGGGGACACTGAATGGAGAGCATATGTTCATAGAATTATCAGGAGTCTAAAACGACTTGATGGAACATAACACACACACACTAGTCATCCTTCTTGCTTGCATTTTGTACTGCTCACAAATATACAAAAATGCTGACCACTTTATTCCTTTATATTCACTCTGCAATGTTTTATTTTTTTGTATCTCCTGTTTTATCTCTACTCAGTCCATTTAATCCCCACTTGGTTTATCTTCCTGATCATGGGTATGCAACCTGATACTGATTCTCTCAAACAATCCTTGACCACTTTCCTGATACTGATACTCACATTCTTTCTTTGTAGGTTCGCAAGCCATGGCAATGCTACAAGATGCCTCCTAAATCTGTCATAATTATCAGCTTTATAGTTTCATAAACCCTTTCTTAACAGAAAATTCCTTTAGCAATGTCCCAGAACAAGCATGCACGGTCACTCTTCCCAATTGGAGGCAAAGTATCTTAGTTATGAAAATATCTTCTCATATTATGATCAGATCAAACATTCTCAAACCCCTGGTCTCCCCTATAACATGTTGTTTAATGTAATTATAACTTAGTAACTGTATAAATTCCACTTCCATCTTGCCATGCCCCTTTCCTCCCTCCAGTCTATGTTCCCATAGTTGAAGTTTCCCATAATAATAATAATATTTGGCCTGCACTCACTGTGCTAATCTGCTGATATATGGCATCCACATCTTCCTATGGACCTCCTGGTGTACAGTAGCAACCAACAATACATTTTGTGCTATTGGCCTCTATCTCCCACCAGAAAGCCTCAAGTGAATGATCTTCTCAAAACGTAATCTCCTCTTTAACTTCTATTTCTGTTGGTTGAATTTCTTCAGTTATCAACAATACCCCATCTCCTTTTCAATTCCGTCTATCTACTCTGAAAATACAATACCCTTAACATTGTATTCCTATATCATTTTCTGTCAAATGATGTAGACAAATGATTTTTTGTCATCAGAACTTGCTGATGTCTATAATTTTTAGCAAAGTCAAGCTGACAATGCCAAAATTATGGGCACTCTTCTCCTTCATTTTTGACAATTAAGAAATGGGCTGCCGAGTTTAAACATTGCCATACCAGCCTTGAAGATGATCCACACGAAGGACGTCCAAAAAGTGTAACAACACCAGAAATCATTGATGAAGTGCACAGTATGATACTGGATGACCAGCAAGTCAAAGTGAGTGAAATGGCTGAGACTATAGGCATTTCAAAAGAACGTGTAAGATATCTTTGCATGAAGAATTGCAAATGAAAAAGCTTTGCGCAAGATGTGTGCTGCACTTGCACACAGCAGATCAAAAACACACTTGCATGAAAATCTCATAACAGTGTTTGGAGCATTTTAACAAGAATAAAACTGATTTTGTGTGTCAATTTATTACTCTGGATGAGACTTGGATTCACCATTACACACCAGAATCCAAATAGTAGTCAAAACAGTGGACAGAAGCCAGTTGTTCAGCACCAAAAAAGACAAAGTTGGTTCCATCAGCAGGAAAGGTCATGGCATCGGTGTTTTGGGATGCTAAAGGCATTTTGTTTATTAATTATCTTGAAAAGTGTAAAACAATAACTGTGGAATATTATTCCAATCTTTTAACCAGACTGGACAAAAAAATTCGTGAGAAAAGACCCAGTTTGCAGAAGATAAAAGTCTTTCATCAGTAAAATACACCTGCCCACAAATGTGTTTTGGCAATGGGAAAATTAAGGGATCTGCATTATGAATTGCTGGAACATCCACCCTATTCCCCAGATTTGGCTCCCTCTGACTTCTATCTCTTCCCTAAACTAAAACTCTTCCTTGCTGGTCAGCGTTTTCCTTCGAATTAAGAAGTGATTACAGCTGTAGAGGGGTATTTTGCAGATCTTACTGAGAACAACTACAGGATAATGGTGCTGGAGCATTGCTGGAATAAATGTATTAGTCTTAAGGGAGATTATGTTGAAAAATAAAAATAATTTTGAAATTATAAATTCGTTTTTTCATTGTCAGATCGAGAAATTTTCAGACTATCCTCATATATGATTAGGAGAAATGACATATCACTAATTTTAAAAATAAAATACAAAGCAACACCTACATTGCAACTTTCTTGATACCAACTCAACAAAAGAAAGATCATTATAAGTTTGGTTCCAGCCACTGACTAGATGAACTTTTTTTCTAGATCTTTTTTTCAGAAGCTCCTAATTTAGTTGACCTTTGCGAAAATTCATATTTTTTAATCCTGCAACACAGAAAATTTGACCATGGAGCTGACAATTTCACACAGTAATATATTAGTTAGGTTTGAGCACAAGATGGTGGCAGTCATGTGCATCCTTGTATGCTTTTGTCTAATCACATCAACCAGGAATAAATCATCTTTATTTTAAATCATAAGTATCTTTCTGGTAATGACAAAGATAAAGACTGACTGCCAACTGATTTCCAAAAGTTTGGGCTAGAGACTGCTGCCTACATCCATTTGAGGAATTTATAGGCATAGAGAATAATTATTAAATATAATAGGATAATATAAAGATAGTTATTAACTGGAAATAAAAGCATGTGGTTACCTTTATGAGAAACTAAAGTATAAATTAAAAATATATTTACCTGCGAGATAAACAAACTAGACTCTGCCTATGGCGAGAACGATGACGAATATTGCCCATGACAATCTTTATGGACTGAAAATGGTTCAAAACAGCTGTTCGCAATTCAGGACTGTCCTCATCATTCATCTATTTAAGAGATTATTAGATACAATTCAATATTATTCAGAAAATTATAATTTTTAAAATGGGCTATAAATGAATCCAATTCTATATTCAGAATAATGTTACTATTTTCTATATACCAGAAATGGTTTTGCATCTTCATAAACAGTGATGACTTACTCTAAATATCAGCTCTGCTACATGAGCCTAATATTATACTATTATTATTATTATTATACGGTATCTCCATGGAATCCAGAGACTCATTGTGGAAGACCCAAACTAAATATTTCACACATAAAACCTATCATACCTCTCCTTAAACTCATTCACTATCAGGGAACCTACAGCTAATTCTGGTAAACTATTCTACTCATTCACTAGTCTCCATGCAAAAAAAAATCTGGTATGCACACCCCTACTAGATCTTTCCACACTCTTATTCTTAAAAAGATAGTGAGGATAATAGCCTCCCTATCTTCACTTGCTAGCATGTTTTTCAACATCCAAGTAATCCTTTGAGCAATTTTACCAAATTTTGCAATATACCCTCTAGACTTCCTCTCTCTCCACCACTGTCCCCAAGTCCCTAGCCTCATCGATTTCCTGCAATCCAGTACCATCAATATGATAAACTGCATGTAACCTTTTCTACCAAAGTGCATAACCTTACTTTTTTGCAACATTAAACTGACAATCATTATCATTTTCCACATTATTATCATTATCCACAATGCTATTTATTTAAATCATCCTGCAGGATATCTACATCGCCTTTATCAACTATTGCCCTATCCAGTTTTGCATCATTAGCAACCAACTGCATATTATATAATAATAATAATTTAATAATAAAATGACCTCCATGGAGTCAAAAGACTCATTGTGGGATGCCCACTCTAGAAAATACAAAGTCTATATACCACTCCTTGCTTGAACTCATTCACCATTTGTGCTCTGACCACATTATCAGGCAATGCATTCCATGGTTCAACCACCCTCCATGCAAAGAAACCACTCCTCACCATTTTGCTCAAGACTTCCTTACACAACTTCCAGGGATAGCCCCTTTTGCACACTTCTCCTTGTTCCACCAAATGAAAGAACTCCCCAGTGTTAGCCCTGTAACTACCTGTCAACAACTTAAATGTCTCAATCATATCATCTCTCCTTCTAACTACCAAACTTTGCAATCCACATTCCCTCAGTCTATCCTCATAACTAACATTATACAATCCTGATATCATATTTGTCATTCACCTCTGCACTCTTTCCAAAGTTAATTTATCCCCTTCAAATCCTGGTAACCAAATTTGATCAGGACTTCACACAATGAAATGACAACTCTTATCTCTGCTAGTCAATGTCCTCGGTACTGCAGCAATCCACTGGGTTACCTTCACCACTTTTGCAATATGTTCTCTGAATTTCAGGTTTCTATCAATCATCACCCCAGAATCCTTGCCTCCCCCACTTCCTCCCAGTATAATTCCTTCAACAGAGTATGCAGCCTCCCATTGATGTATCCCAAACTTCAAGACTTTACATTTAGCTGAATTAAACTGATACTCCGATTCATTTGTCCATTTAATTCAAATCCTCTAGAAGGATTATATATATATATATATATATATATATATATTCATATTTATATATACTGACTTAGAACCGAGAACTAGAATAACAATTAAATTTATTCAAAACGCAACATGTTTCATCGGATTGTCCGACTTCTTCAGGCGTGGGAACATAGAAAGCAAATAAAAAACACTATAAGAAACATTGTATCACTATAAAAACGACTATTATAAAATAGTCGTTTTTATTTGTTCTTCATCATAATTTAGAACATATGACGAAGAACAAATTCTCGAAAAAGGTCTCAATTTTGTCCTTGCGCCAAAAACTATTCCCAAGTAAATGTCCTTAACTAAGATTGAGAAAGCTGCTCACTACTTCCTGCCGCAGATGCCAGTTTACTTCGCATGGAAGCAATACTTGAAATTAACAATGCAAGATCTCCATCTGACAACATCTCCCTTGGCGAAAGGCTAGCCATAAAAAGTCTTAAGAATAACAAATACATCGTTATCATACAAGCTGACCAGGGCAACGCAACTGTACTGCTAAATAAAACAGATTACCATGACAAAATTTTGGCATTATTAGAGTCAGATACATACTTGGAAATTGAGAGAGATCCAACGAGGGAGATACATAACAAAACAAACAACCTCCTACAAAAAGCCAAGGAACTTCCACGAAACATACGCCTTGCTGCTCGCTCTTTACATCCACTCATCCCAAGGTTATATGGTCTCCCAAAGATACACAAAGAAAACTGCCAACTGAGACCAATCGTACATAGTATTAACTCGCCTACCTACAGCTTATCTAAGTTTCTGGCTTCATCCTTAAAAGGTTTTACAGGAAATTCTTCTTCATATATAAAAAACTCAACAGATTTCGTCTCAAAAATCAAAAATTTAAAACGCCAGCCTTCAGATATCATGGTGAGCTTTGACGTTGTGGCTCTCTTTAGAAACGTTCCAACTCAAGAGGTTCTCGATATTTTAAAGAACAAGATTTCAAAAAGGATGTTTTCTTTACTGTCACATTGCGTTCACTCCGGCTACTTTCAATATGAGAAAAAAGTTTACAAACAAAATAAGGGATTGGCAATGGGCAGCTCCCTGTCTCCTATATTAGCTAACATCTTTTTTTGAAAATTTCAAACAAAAGGCAATCTCCTCAGCTACTCTTAAACCAAAAATTTGGCTGAGATTTGTAGATGACATATTTCTTATCTGGGGACATGGCACCAATAACCTTCAGTCTTTTTTAAATCATTTAAACAACTTCCACCAAGACATCAAATTAACAATGGAGGTTGAAAAAAATGGATCTCTTCCCTTCCTGGACATAAGACTTACTAAGACATCTGATTCTAAAATCTCAATCTTTATAAAATCAATACACACATGGATAGATACCTACATGCGTCCTCACATCACTATCCTGCACAGAAAGTGGGTATCATCTCAACTCTATCACATCGTGCCAGATCTATATTGTCAGATGATGAAGAGCTAAAAAATGAACTACAACATCTACAAAGAACCTTCACAAGTAATGGCTACTTGTCGAAAACTATTAATAAGCATCTATACCGCCACCATCAAAACAACTCAGAAACACAAGACAACCCCGAAGGTTATATCTCCTTACCATACATCAGCTCGCTCTCCACAAAACTAAGAAGAATTTTACGAAGAGTAGAGAAGCACATAAAAACGTGCTTCTCTACTTTTCCTAAACCAGTGGTTGCCAAAGGGGTCGATATGACATTTTTAGGGGTCTATTCGGGCTCAGGGGTCGATTGGGGGTCGACAGAAAAATATAAGACATCATTGTATGGGTAATATTTAATTCGGTTAACTTGGATTACCTCCATGACAAAAGACATGGAGGTAATGACAACGCAATTAAGAGTGAATCGTGGGATCAGTACCTCCATCCTACAGGTCCATGAATAGGACCTGTAAGATGGAGTAAGGTCATGAAAACAGTTACTGAGGCCAATCAAATAGTCCAAAATGACGTATTTACCAATAAACGGATGTTGGTGGTTCCTGTGGGAGCGAGATTGCAGATGGCACAGTGGGAGCGAGATTGCAACACGTGTGTGGTTCTTATTTACTGATAAGAACCACACACGTGAGATCGAATACAAGTATTCGATCTCACGTGTGTCGATTTTGATCGAATACTTGTATTCGATCAAAAATGAGATCGAATACAAGTATTCGATCTCATTTTTGTGCATCGACATACAAGTGAGCGTTAATGGTCTAAAATTCATCAACATACATATTATAATTCAATCGTTATTCATTCACGAACTAAACTTCTCTATATTGAAGAGTTGAGCAGTGCTGGTAGTAATACCAGTGATATTACTAGTGATAGCAATAGTAGCAGTAATAGTAATATAATAATATATACTATATTATACATACAATAAACACTGTAACTATAAAATAAACAATCTAAAAAACTCACATAAGTGTCTTTTTTTGCTTGTCCTATTATAATTACGTAATAGTAATTATAACAGGACAAGTAAAATATAGAGGGGTCGATAACAAGTCAAGAAACTCTTGAAGGGGTAAACGGGCAAATAACTTTGGCAACCCCTGTCCTAAAGTAAGATCAATTTTAAGCAAATACAAACAAGCTCACAACCATCTACAATTCTCAGGAGCGTACAAAATCACGTGTGACTGTGGGAAACAATACTATGGCCAAACTGAAAAATCCATCCTCCTACGTCTGGAAGAACACCAGAGGGACATTGCCTACAAAAGAACTAGAGCAAGTGCCCTGCCAAGCCATGTTCTGTTTTCAGTAAACACGAATGATGAAGGCCGTCAACATGAGATAAACTGGACAACAACTTCAAACCTTCATATATGCCGTGACGAGGTGGGATGCCGCCTAGTCAAGTCTAAGGAAAATGTTATGGACCCTCATCATATAACTAATAACCTTAGTTATAATCTATCAGACTCTTTCAGCTATGCTATCCGATATTGGCACACTCGTGAAATCAGATGAACGCAGATGCCAAACAATAGAACTTCAACAAGGACTGTAGCTACAGTTCAAAGCTAACTGAATTTTATAATAGTCGTTTTTATAGTGATACAATGTTTCTTATAGTGTTTTTTATTTGCTTCCTATGTTCCCACGCCTGAAGAAGTCAGACAATCGGATGAAACCTATTGCGTTTTGAATAAATTTAATTGTTATTCTAGTTCTCAGTTCTAAGTCAGTATATATAAATATGAACATATCCCAATTCTGAGTTAATATTACAGATCATTATATATATGTTAAAGATACCAAGCTATTTTAAACCTGGTTTTACTCCATTTCCCTAGTAAGCAGACAAGTAAGTCAGGTTTGTGCCTGCAAGTATTGCAAGTCTAGGTGATCCCACACGTAGTGCAAGACCAAGGTAACTCATGGTAAAAGGTGGATAAGCTCTGATATATATATATATATATTTTGTAAACAGAATCGCACATATGTCAATCTGGTGTTATATTCTATTCCTGACCAATTTCTTTAAAACTTAACCACTATAGATACACTCTTGAGACAAAAACACTATGACCACCTACCTAGTAGTATTGACCATAGTGTTGTCTGTGTAAGATCATGGAAGGTGTTCTGAGGCATTTTGAATCAATTCTGTGGGTTGCATTGGGATACACTGATGTATCTCAAACTTTAAGACTTTACATTTAGCTGAATTAAATTGAAAGTCCATTCATTTAACCATCAGTCCATTTTATTCAAATCCTCTTGCAGGGCTGCATCTGCACTATATTACTAATAACCCTTTCCAGCTTCACATCATCTCATCATAAATCCATTAACAATGTCATTTATATATAGGTTAAACAATACAAGTTCCAGTATTGAGCCCTGTGGAACCCCACTTGTAACCTTCTGCTTCCTTGATATTGCCCCACCATACACAACTCTCTGATACCTATCAGACAGCCAATCCTGAATCCAGTTGACTAACCCGACATCTAAACTTATGTGCTGCAACTTAAATATCAGCTTATCATGTGGCAACCTGCCAAATGTCTTTGCAAAATCTAAAAAAATGGCAGTATATGCCTTTTCCTCATCAACTGCTCTTGTCACTTTATTATAAAAGGCAATCATATTTCATATTACTAAAGCAAGAACGCATCTTAACAAATCCATGTTGATTCTCCCAGATAACATTACCCTCATCTGCCCAATGCTGTATATAGTCCCTCACTAATTTCTCCAAGACCTTAACAACTATTGATGACACATAAACTGGCCTATAATTAGGCACTTCCTGTCTGCTCTGACTTTTATGCAATGGCACTATCTTATCTTCCTTCCACTCCTTGGGTACCTTTACCTTGGCCAGACTTTCATTGAAAAGCCAAGTCAACAGACCTGTCAGTTCTTTAGTGCGTTCTCTCAAAATCTATGACAAAATCTCATCCAGTCCTATTGCTTTATTGACATCTTAGAGTATTCAATATTTGAAACACACTCTCTTCTTGCACTTCTAAACCTCAAACCTTCCCCATCCCTCTAGTATTAAAACCTACTTATTTTATTATTATTACTATTATTACGGGCAACTCTAGGGAGTCATTAGACTCATCGAGGGAGGCCCCAAATCATATTCATCACAAACTATTCGAAACCTCGCTTTAAACTCATTCACTGTCACAGCATCCACCACAGACTCAGGGAGTGCATTCCACTCATTCACTACTCTAAAAGTAAAGAACCCAGCTCTAACACCTTTACTAAATACACTTTTGCCCAGTTTCCATGGATGTCCCCTAGTCCTCCCACAACCAGCCCTGTTCTCAAAAATATCTTCTGAATTAATTTTATAGAAACCCTTCAGTAATTTGAATGTCTCAATCATATCTCCCCTCCTCCGCCTATCAACCAATTTTTGCACCCACAAATCCTCAACCTGTTCTCATACGGTTCATTCCACAGACCTGCTATCATTTTGGTCACTCGCCTCTGGATCCTCTCCACCTCCTCCCCATCAAGAAGAAACCTAGGTGACCAAATCTGAGCACAGTAGTCGAGATGGGGTCTTATCAAGGCTCGATACAGAGGAACAATAACCTGCTTGTCTCTGCTTGTCAACGTATTCTTCAGCAACCAAGTGATTTGATGTTCTGATTTGGCCACTTTTGCAATGTGTCCCCTAAATTTCAATTCCTTATCCACCAACACTCCTAAATCTCGTGCCTCATCAATTTCCTGGAGCACGGTTCCACCAATGCAGTAAACTGCCGCCAATCTTTTCACCCCAAAATGCATAACCTTACATTTTGCCACATTAAATTGACATCCATTCTCCTTAGCCCAGACCTCCAATCTATCCAAATCATCCTGCAAAATTTTGACGTAATCTGCATTCACTATTGCCCTACCCAACTTCGCATCATCTGCAAACAAATGAACTGTTCCTCTCAGATCCTTTCCTATATCATTTATGAACAAATTAAACAGCAGTGGTCCAAGAACAGATCCTTGTGGTACACCACTAGTCACAGGCCGTCTAGTGGACTCAACTCCTGAGTAAACCACTCTCTGATATCTCTCCGTCAACCACCCTCCTATCCATCTCACCAACCCTATGTCCATTCCCATATGCTGCAATTTACTGATTAGAATTCCATGTGATATCCTGTCAAAGGCCTTAGCAAGGTCCAGTAGAATCACTGTAAACCCATTACCCTTATCCAGTTCAGCTGTCACTGTGTTATAATACGTGAGCAAGTTACTGAGACATGACCTACCCTTCACAAAACCATGCTGTCCCCAATACGGTATCCCATTTTTTTCTATCCAATCTTGTATTTTCCTCTTGACTATTTTCTCTAAGACCTTGATAATAATTCCTGTTATGCTGATTGGCTGGTAATTTTCTACAGCAGCCTTGGAACCACCTTTGTGCAGTGGAACTATTTTCCCCTCTTTCCACCCCCTTGGGACTGACCCAGTCCTGAGGCTCAAATTATACAAAATGGTCAAGGGCACTGACAATTCTTTGGCCGCTTCACGTACGACACGAGCTGGTATACCATCCAATCCCACAGATGTATTTATTATCTAGTATTATCTAGTATAAAGATACCCACAGATTATCTAGTATAAATATCCCAATAAAGTGTTTGTTGAACAACTAAACTATGTCCTTTGCATCACTCACTTGACTCCTATTTTTATCCAACATTGTCATTCTTCCACAATCATTTTTCCTCCTACTGGCCACATAATAAAAAAATTCTTTAGGATTTTTTTTAGAGCTCAGGGTCAATCTCTTCTTATATTCTAGTTTTGCCTTCCTTACCATATTAGTCACTCTCCTGGCCTGAGTGTTACTTCATGCATCTGCTCTCTACCTCTCTCCTTATATCTCTTGCATAACCTCTTTTTAACCTGCAGTTCCTGTTTGTCATCCACTTTACACCAAATTGTGTCTTCTTCACTCATGGTATACAGCTTGCTATCGCTGCTAATAAATATTCCTTCACAATTTCCCAAGCACCAATGATATCTCGCCTGACAATTCCTCCATTCATAGAACTGATCCAAGCTGAGTTTTTAAGATTATTATAATCACCTGCCTTATAAATTTCACATACATTTCTTTCTCTTTGATATTCCTGCATGTTCATCTTCCAAGTCAAGACCACATGGTCATTCTCTCCAACTGGAGGCATAGATGCCATCTCAACATAATCAGATCTTCTGATGCTATGACCCAAATTCAAAACTCTTGAACCTCGTGTTCCTTCTGCAACATATTGCCTAAGACATTTGTCCCTCAACAATTGCAGAAATTCCATTTCCGTACAACAACAACATGCAATTTCCTGTTCTCAATTTTTACTGCTGTAGTTAATTTTCAATCATTTTTTTTGCACTCACCAAGCTTAACTAACTGCCTAAACATCTCCTGCTCATCATCCTCTATGCTCCCTGGTTTAATGTAACACCCCACTAAATATCATGTCATGCACATCAACACCTCACACCACATGCTCACAAAACCATTAGTGCCATTGCCCTCCAAATCCTCCACTCTGAGAGGACACAACTCATCATTTATCATAACCAATACTCTACCACCATGTCTTCCCTTCCTATCCTGCTGAAAAATGCTATGCACTGCTACTTCTATTCCTCTCAGTATATTATCTTCCATCAACTATGTCTCAGTGATTCCAATAATCTTTGGATAGGCTGAAGCTATCAGCAGCACCAATTCATCTCTTTTATTCAGAATACTCCTGGCATTTGTATAAAGAATCATCAAGACACTGTCACTATTTCTATACCTATCATTATTCCCTCCAGACTCCACTGGATTCAGCATTACATGATGCATCCTCTCCTCTTCTCCCAAGTGACTATTCCCACAAGTAGCCACCACTGCTACCATCTACTCTCATAATTCTACTTTCCCTGCATCGACACACTGACTTATTCAGAGAACAACATTTTCTTCAGATGTTTACATCCTTTCCCATTCAAATGCAAGTCACTTCTCACATACAGTTCCTTTCTGACCTCAAATGCCCTTCAAACATCCAGATATGTATTACAAAGGTTCAACAACGAGTTGAGATCACGAGCAATAACCATGAATCATATGTTGGCAAAAGTAGTGTGTGAGAATAAAGGAGGGTGGTTTGTTAACATGCGGGATGCACTGGAGGGAAGAATGGATTTGTACAAAAGGAATCGAATGCATTAAAATGTATTAGGTGTGAGAGACTGTTGCTAGAAAGAAATGTAATGAGCGATATGAACAAGAGATTAGAGGGAAGTAGGAGGCAATGTGAAAGATCAGAAGAGTAAAATGGAGCAAGACTTAAGTGCTTGTGAATGGTGAGAGATATAGTAGTGTGAGAGAACAGGAATGCAAGATGTCCATCTTGGGAAACAGGGAAGTCAGAGGTAGAGAGGGAGATATAGCATAAGGAGAGCAGATGTTGTAAGTAATACTGAATATATGTAGGGATGGGGGGGGGGGGGGGATCTGCATAGTAGAAATAGAATAGCCTAGGATGTAAGAGTAGTACTTGGGTTCAAGGAGATATATAGGGTGAGTAGGGATAGAGGTTACTGAGCATGGGCAGGTGTGGAGAAATCATAGCAAACAGGTAGCACGGGTAGGGCTGGTTATAGAGCTAAAAATGAACTGTTGTGTTTATTTATTAATGCCAGGAGTATCAGAAATAAGGTTAAAATTGTTTAACACGTTCGCTGTCAACTACGAGTATACTCGTATGACGCTTACCGCCCGCAACGAGATTACCGTACTGACCTTGAAGAAGTGAAATTGTTCAGCGTAGGGGAACAGACTATGCCGAAGTGGCGTGGCAGCGAACGTGTTAACCAATTGAGTTTATTTTCCCAAAAACTGTTGAAATAAGTGAAACATGGTTGGATGAAGATGATATCATATCCTAATGGAACAGAAATGGAATGATATAAGGATAGAAACGACAAGCAGGAGGAGAGATGCTGTAGACGATAGCAGAGAAATTATGGCCTCACAAGGTGGAGATGCAAGGGAGAAATAGTGGTAGTGGATTTAAAGCAGTAAGGTGTGAGGTGGAGGTTGACAGGAAGAGGTATTGCTTAAGATAGTTATTTCTCAAGAAATTCATTTTCCTTATTCTCACATGCTATCTCTTTATCCTAGTCACAGCATTCCTTGGCCTATAACAGATAGCATGTGAGAATAAGGAAAATGAATTTCTTGAGAAATAACTATCTTAAGCAGTACATATGGAGGTTATATGAGGATTGAGTCTTAGATCTGATCATTTCCATCACAGAATACGAATGAGATATTGCATTTACTGCTAGTGGCAAGAATGATTACCTCATGATCACCAGCTACATGTAGATCCTCTGTGAGGAAAAGATATATGTGGAGCTACAAGGCTGAGTAAATGCTGCTTGACCAAGTGATAATTAACAGATTCAATGTGTGAATGTATTCCAAAGATTTATTTTATTTAGCATATGGCATAATAAAAAAGACACATGACATCAAAATATATAAATGCATATCTGTGAAGACAAAAAAAATGAGACAGGTAGTGTACATATACAAATAACAGGTAAAAAAAAGTCACTAAAATTTGAAGTCTAGTTCAGCTAGTCATTCAAGAGCTGGAGGATCTGCCTCAAAAAAGTCTCAGGTCAATAGGGTAGGCTCTTAAGCTGCAGTCCTCCATGATGTGCCAGATGGTTTGGTTTATGGTCCCATGGCCACATTGGGGTGTAGGTGATCTACTCCACTTGTGCAAGCTGTCTGTGCAGATACCATGTCTGGTGTGTATCCTATTTAAGCTTTTCCATAGATGATATGGAAGCTCAATCCCTTTCGGATTTTGGTTGGGAAGGATATATACTTGTTTAAGTCTGGTGGCGATTTTTCTTTCCAAGTTTCTAGCCATTTTGAATTAACTTTGAAATTGCTATTTACTAGTTCTTCAGCCAGTATTTATGGTGGCTGTCAGGAGTTAAGGCAATTTATATTTATATGTAGGAGGTCTTCATGTATTGGTAACAGGGGATTGCTGTTTATTTTTCTATACTCTTTTATGAGAGCATCTTGTCTGGTTTGGTGGTGCAATGTTGCTCAAAGTTGGAAGCCAGTAGAGGGGAGTGGATTTGACACAGCCTGTTATTGTCCTCATTGCACCATTATTTGCATGTCGATTTCCTTGATATGAGGACTGTTTAGCCATACTGGTGGACAATATTCTGCTGCAGAGTAGACTAGGCCTAACGTGGAGCATCGCAGTGTAGTAGCAGAAGAACCTCATATAGAACCACACAGTTTTTGTATGATGTTATTGTGGTTCTGATCTTTAAAGAGATTTTCTCCAGATGTCTTTTGAAAGATAGCATTCTATCCAAGGTAACACCCAGATATTTAGGGAATCTTCCCTAATTCCAAAGGTTTAAGGCTGAATGAGGTAAGTGTCAAATAGATGGATGAATGAAGGGATTAAGCATGAAATCTGGAAGGTGCTATGGAGGTCATATAAGACAAATAACGTAATAATTAGTTGTGAGAAGAGAATAAAGAGCAGCCAGAAAGGTGACTCAGTTGGTAAGGACAACAAATGTGCAATACGAACAGAAATTACACACTGAGCTAAGAAAGAGAAGTAAGTAGGGGTGGCAAGTAGAAGAAAGAATGATTATGTTAAAAACGTTTAATTTCCTTGACCAAAAAGCTCTAGAAAGACTTTTAATGGGATTATATTGATCAAGTGCATATAATCAACAACTAAGTTATACCAACTAGTTTCACCAACTAAGTCTGTTGGCATCTTCAGGGTACATAACTGATGTAAGGCACTAAAAGGTAAAAAACTGTTACAAACTATAATCAACCGATTCCAATTATATTAAACAAAGAACAGAGCGCGTACAATACATTCATAGAGCGAGGATGATATCACTTGTTATTTAGGAATGTTCTATAGTTGGCACTATAATTCAGTTCTGGCGAGTTGAAGGATCTGATAAATGTATTGGCTCTATGAATGTATTGTACGCGCTCTGTTCTTTGTTTAATATAATTTGAATCGGTTGATTATAGTTTGTAACAGTTTTTTACCTTTTATTGCCTTACATCAGTTATGTACCCTGAAGATGCCAACAGCCTTAGTTGGTGAAACTAGTTGGTATAACTTAGTTGTTGATTATATGCACTTGATCAATATAATCCCATTAAAAGTCTTTCTAAAGAATGATTATGATAAGATGATGTTAATAGTTGAAAATGGCAGATTTTTAATTGATGCAGAGGGAAAAGTTGAGGTATTCAGTAAGTCATTCAATAAGTTATTTCATTCTCATCAATGTGACATCATGAGAAGTTCATGTGAAGAGGAAATGGGAAAGGATGGACAGCTGGTGAGCGAGCAAGTGGTGTAAGAGGAATTAAGTAAACTTGATGTCATTAAGAAAATAGGATTTGATAATACATTACTCCATGTCTTAAGGCAGTGTTTCCCAACATTTTCTGGATCATGCCCCGCCTCAAAGATTTTGATGCCCCACCTCAACGCTGATAGTTGAGTATATCAGTATATGAGGTGACGAATGCAACATATTTTCCTAATTGTCCCCAAAATATTCAAAATGCCCCCTTGTGGGGCATACACCCCACGTTAAGAAACACTGTCTTAAGGAAATGTTCTAGGAAGTTCCTCTTCCTGTATTTGTTTAACAAGAATCTTTCAACATCACAAGTCTCAAAGCAGTTAAAAGAGGGTAAAATTGTTCCATTTCACAAAGTTGTGATTTGGCAGGAAATAAATTATGAACCAATGTGTATCTGAAGTTGTGGTTAAGGTGTTGGAGAGGTTCGTGAGGCACAGGATATAGAAATTCGCTTGTATAATGCAGCATTCCCTGTGATGTTCAGTATGGGCTTGTTAGAGGGAGGTCATGATTTACAATTTACATATGTACTACTACATTATTATACATATGCATGTACAATAGTACACTTAGCTTTTGCAAACACTTTTGATAGACTTCCACATGACAAACTGGTAACTAAATTTAATGGATGCTAGATTAGTGAGATGGATAGGTGATTAGCTGTTAGATAGGAGATATGCAACTGTTTGCAAATGATGCAAAATTGGGGAGAACAATAAAGAGACAAGTAGATGTTGCTATTGCCTTACAGGAGGATTTAAATACAGTGGTATCTCGCTAATCCGAACTAATAAAAACCGTGTTCGTTCGGATTAGCAAAAAGTTCGGATTAGCGAATTTCCCCCCAAAGAGACAACAATAACTAGCGTTTAAGACAAAAATAATGTGATTCTAATGGTACATCAACTTAATTCTGTAAATAAATAAAGTATCTGATAGAAAAAAAAGCTACTATACTGTAATGTAAAACTTAAAAAATAATTCAGTACACAAGTTTATTTTAGTAAAAAATTTAGTTGGTATGTACCTGTATTGTTGAGGATTGAAAACTGCATAGTTCAGTACATAACTTAATTGGGGTAAAAAAATATCACTTCATTGTACACAACGCAAAAAAAGTTTTTTATTTCTTTGTAAAAAAGTCACTGATTTTCTTTAGCTTCTTGGAAGCTAAACTTTTCAAATGCATCTTCTCGGAGCTGCATTAGCAATAAAATGTGGAATGGCGTATCATTCTGCTTAGCCCATTCTATACGCATATTAAAACTGTCAACTGCCTCTTGATGTTTTACTTTTTTTTTCTTCGAGTTCTTTATAGTCATCATCATCTTCTAATTCATTCTGTAGCGTCATATTTATAATTTCAGCATCTGATTTGATTTCGAATTCACTTTTGGGTTCTACCTGTAATCCACTCCGTAATATCTGTTTGTGAAATTTCAACATCTGGATTTATATTTTTAACCAAATTATGCACGTTTTGAATTTCCTCTTTTTGTGTATCACCATAGTTATAGTGTATTATAATAATAAGAAATAAATAATAATAGTCAAAATAATACTTATTAAATAAAAATAATAGCACACAAAATAATACGTAATAAATAAAACTTTTTTTTCTTTCAAAGCACAGTTCGGATTACTGGAGGGTTCGGACTAAGGAGGTTCGGATTAGCGAGATACTACTGTACACTAGATGAGTGGACAAGTGAGTAGAACTGCAAGGTCAATGTTGCAAAGTGTAAGGTTCTGAAATTTGGTAGGTAAGGATGAATTGCAAGGTATATATTTTGTGGGGAAAGTGGTAAAGGAGATGAGAGATATTGGAATGGTGAGGGGACAGAGACCATTACCACCCCCAATCTCTCTTCAACTTTGTGAGGACAGATTGAGAGAATCTTTAAAGGTACCTGTAGCATGACTATAAACAACAAATTACACGATAACTACATTATTAACTTTGATGAGATGAAAGTACAGATATTTTGTACTGAAAATAACAGTACATCATTGTACAGTATACAGCATTGGGCAGATGAGGGTAATGTTATCTTGTGGATGGTGAAAACTCAAAAAAATAAAGAAAATTTAATTAATTCTGGCACTGCCCGAAAAGAGAATGGCAAGTAACTGGGAAAATGTGGAACAAAAATTTAACAAAGTTGGATGTTGAAATTTATTATTATTATTATTATTATTAACAACTGGCCTCCATGGAGTCAGAGACTCATCATGGGAGGTACTCACTATTGCACACAATCCTCATCCAACCATGCTTTAAACTCATTCAATGTGACTACACCCACAACACACTCAGGCAATGCATTCCGCTCACCAACCACTTTCCATGCGAAGAAAATTTGCAGGAATGGAAGTAAATAATAAGTCAGTGTGTTTTTGTGTAACAAAGTTTTTAGTAATAAAAAACTATACAACTTTAAACAACCCTTTAACAATTTTCAGCGAATATGATGTAAAATTTCAAGTTGATAGCTAAAATTGGTTTAATGAAATTAACAGCTTTGAGCACAAATTCACGAACAAAAGAGAGTCCTAAAAAGATTTTTATCATTGACGGATCTGATTACGTTAGCTAGCTATAAAGTAGCTTGAATTCTGGTTGAAAAAAAGAAACCATTTTCTGATGCTGAACTAATAAAAGAATCACTGATAAAAGAATCATTAAAAATCTGTTGGAGAATTACAATTCAAAAATAAAAGATGATATTCTTTAAAAGGTAAATAATTTACAACTAAGTCAAAGAACAATTGTCTGTGGAAAGCTAGATTTAGCATGACAGAAAATTAGTTGCTTGAGCAACAAAAAGACTGTATAATTTTCTTTAGCAGAATATGAGTCAACAGATGTTAGTAACTTGAAAGTATTTCCACTTGGTTATACTAAAAATTAAAGATACCAAGAAATTATATACTTAGTTTAATCCTTTATCCAAGTGTAAACAAACAAAGTTTGCGCCTGAAATATAATCAGGACTCGGGCAACTCATATATAGAAGTTAATGACTTCAAATCACTTGCCTTAGTATCCCATAATACAAAGCACATATCCTTACAGGTATGTAAAATGCTATGCATTATTGGAAGCGTCACTACCCAGACCAGTTTCGACCTTTATTGAGGTCTCATCAGTGAGAGCCAGAACCAGAGGTGATACTAAGGTTGAAGTAATGCCGAGGTCATATTTTCATATATGAGTAGCCAAAAGATGTCACACCTTATTGTTAAAAATACTCTGGATTAGAGATAGTTGTTGGAAGTTTTTCCATTTGGTTATACTAAAAATTAAAGATACCAAGAAATTACATTTGGTTTAATCCTTTGTCCAAGTGTAGCATTATACATATCCTTACGGATATGTGCTTTGCATTATGGGATACTAAGGCAATTGATGTGAAGTCATTAGCGTCTATATACAAGTTGCTCCAGTCCTGATTATATTTCAGGTGAAATATAATCAGGACTGGGATGCAAATAATAATAAGGTACAAACTTACACTTGGATAAAGGATTAAACCACGTATATAATTTCTTGAGGATTTCAAGAGGAATGAAAACAGAGTACATATCAATACTTGAAGAAGCCATCAAAAGTCTGAAATGTGGAAAGGCAGCTGAAGTAGATGACATTCAACCAGAAATGCTCGAATGTGGAGGTATAAAGTCTGCAGTTGCTACACTGCAACTTGATGGTTGAATTCCAGATGACTAGAGCAGAGCTCTCATAGTTCCCATCTATAAAAAAGAAAATAAAACTGATAGCTGAACTTTCACACACATTTTTCTCATTCCTCCTTTGATAATCTGGTTTCCCTGACTCACTGCATTAGGTCTCACACCAAGAAGTAATTTCTCTAGCTTTCTGGTGCCAAATGAATTCAATTATATTATTATGTATAAGAAGGATGGAATTCAAATGAATCCCATCCTTCTTACAAGTCTTTTCTGCCATCAAACTCACTCCAGACATCTAAAAACTTGCATCTATTTCTTCTACACAGCCTGCACATGAATACATTTGCTATCATCGCCTTCCTTTTTAACTCAGTGCTGTCATGCCTCCGTAGCGCAATTGGAAGAATGACGGTACATTGTGCCCTTTGATTAGAAAAGGCCTAAGTTTGATTCTCGTCATAACGGGAGGAATCTTTATATGAAAATTTTCAATCGAAGGTGAGTTAGCTGATCTCATATGGAGGTAGCAGGGTTTTTTTCTCCCGGAAACACGGGTTTTTCATCCTGCATACAGATAACTCGGCCCTTCAGAACACATGCAATTTACAGACAAAAAATACTAGCAGTGATGGTGGTTGTGGGCAGTAGATGGCATTGATGTAGGTGATTGGTAGTAGAGGTTCTGTGTAGTAGTGGAGACGGAGAGTTGTACAGTAGGTAACCTCCCGTGATGAGTCTTTGGACTCCTTGGAGGTGCACGAATAATAATAATTCTCTACTAAGTGTTTGAAGTAAGATTTATGCAAGCATATTTGAAGAGACTGAGAAAAACTATGAAACAGAAATGTTGTGAATAACAAGCTGGTTTGGGGCCAAATAGGAAATGTCAAGATCATATGACAGAGTTGATTGTTGTTGTCGTCGAGTCCACTGAAGAGCTTCTAGATATGACCATGGGCCTGTAGAACTGCTTTGGCAAATTCTTGAACTTTGATGGACAGAGTTGATTAATCATGGAAATATAACAAGGAACTGTACTTAAGTTTTGCATATCTGGAAAAGACACATGACAAGTATCCAGAGAAAGCTTTACAAAATGTTATAATTTTATATGGTACATGGAACATTATATACAGCAATACACTGCTTGGAAAGAAGTCAACAGACACCTTCATGAGTAAGGTGCATTGTGCCAAATAAATTGGAGGAATACGATGCTCCCAAGTCAGTGCAACTGCACCCAGGATAAATGGCTGCAAGAAGGGAACTGACAGAGTTTGAAAGAGGCATTGTGATAGGATGCAATGCTGCAGGCCTATCTGTTCAGCAAACTGTTGACAAATTGAGCCATTCCTGGTCAACAATCAGTGATACCATACTGAGATGGAAGCACAGGGGGTCAACTGCAAGTACTACCCACAGCAGACAACCCCACTACACTCACTAAATGTGATTGTAGGGTGCCACGAAGGATAATATATAAAAGTTGCCAATTGTTTTCCAACACATTGAATGCAGAGTTCTTGGCGGTGACTGTAAAAAAAATCTGCACAAAAACATCCAGAACCAAAGCTCACAACATGGGTTTTCATGGTAGGAGACTGCAATATGCAAGTCTCATTACCTGAACCAACATGCATCATCATCTTCAGTGGTGCAACCAGTGTGTACAATGGGAAGTGGAAGCTTGGATTTCAATGTGTAGGCCAACACATTGAATGCAGAGTTCCAGGCATTGACTGGAACACAAATCTGCACAATTCTGAATCAAAGCTCACAACATGGATTTCATGGTAGGAGACTGCAATATGCAAGCCTCATTACCTGAACGAACATGCAGTGTTGTCTTCAGTGGTGCAAAGAGCATGTATAGTGGGATGTAGACGCTTGGAAAGCTATGTTATGGAATTATGAATCATGCTACAATCTCCCGAGCACATGAAAGGGTGTTGCAGATGCCTCACGAACATCTCTTATCAGAATGCATAACCCCAACTATGAAATTTGGAGGTGGCAATGTGATTGTATGGTTCTGTTTTTCCTAATTTGGCCTTGGACCTCTTGTTTGTGGTGCCACAAACATTCTGGATAATGCAGTGCATTATACTTTGTGGCATTTCTATGGAACTGACCATTGTTTCTTTTAGCAAGATAATGCACCATTTCGTAAGGCTGCTGCTGTAACTTTGTGGTTTGTGGATATGAACGTTACCACACTTAACTGGCCTCTACAGAGCCATGATCATATTGACCCTATTGAACATCTGTTGGATGAAATGGAGAGTCATTTGAGGTCAAGAGACATCTGCCCTACAACAGTCAGAACCTCATTATATGCTCACAGGAAGAATGGTCCAAAATTCCCATTGATCGCTATTGTATGCTTATGGAAAGTAAGCCCTGTAGAATTGCTGCAGTCATTGTAGCAAAACGAGGTCCTACATCTTATTAAGGTAGATGCCATTGCTGTTTGTTCCTCACACTATGGTGTCCATTGACTTCTTTTCAAGCAGTGTACATAGACTATATGTAAGTTGTAAGCCAGCAGTAAGTCAACAGCTATAAGTCATATAGTCTAACCAAGGATGCATGCAATCACCATTCCTATTCATCATGTATATGAATTGCTTTATGAAAGAAAGTTGCATTAAACCTGTTATTAGATATTCAACTCAGCTCTCTCTTCTTGATGCAGAATATTTAGTGTTTAGAAGTACATCAGTTGTACTCCTAAACACATCCAGTGCAAGTCTTCAGGATTCTCTAGGTTAACTGTTGATAAAGGCAATCGGGACTAGTTTCATGTGGTGTAATCACAACCTACAAGTAGCATAGGAGGACTGGATATAGACATAAAAGTAAATTGCTATGTTTATTTACAAATGCCACAAGCATTAATAAAAATTGTTTGGATTAAGTGAAACATGGTTGGATAACAACAATATCCAGATCGGAATAGAAATGGAAAGATTATGATGTTTAAATGAGGATAGAAAGGACAAGAGGTGAGGGAGTGCTGTTGATAATAACTAGTGAATTATGTTCCCAGAAAGTGGAGATTTGGGATGTAAACATTAGCAATGGTTTTGAGTCAGTATGATTTGAGGTGGAGGTTAACAGGAAGAGATATTTGGCCAGATGCTGCTATAGACTAGGGATTGTGGACGGTGGTGATGAAGAAATGTATAAGCAACTTTAATTAGTGAACAAGGGAAAGGTGTAATAAATTTAGTTTAATCCTTTATCCAAGTGTAAGTTTGCACCTGAAAATATCTTCAGGACTGAGGTAAGGTGGTACATCCCTTGACAACTCGTAGCAAAGGTGGACCAAGCTCTCATCACTCCTTGTCTCAATATCTCCCATAATGCAAAGCACCATCTCCTTGCAGAGATGTATACTGCTATGCATTAAGGGAAGGGCCACTACCCAAACCGGTTTCGACCTTTATTGAGGTCTCGTCAGTTGGAGGCAGACCCAGAGTGGTGATACTAAGGCAGAAGCAATGCAGAGGTCATATTTACCTATACAAGTTGCAAACCAGTGTACCACCTTATTATTAAATTACTCTGGATTTAGAGAAAGATGTTGGAAGTTTATTTTGCACTTGGTTGGACTATAATAAATTTAGTTTAATCCTTTATCCAAGTGTAAGCAAACAAAGTTTGTGCCTGAAAACATCTTCAGGACTGAGGTAAGGTGGTACATCCCTTGGCAACTCGTAGCAAAGGTGGACCAGGCTCTCATCACTCCTTGTCTCAGTATCTCCTATAATGCAAAGCACATCTCCTTGCAGACATGTATACTGCTATGTATTAAGGGAGGGGCCATTACCCAGACCGGTTTCAGGCACAAACTTTGTTTGCTTACACTTGGATAAAGAATTAAACTAAATTTATTATAGTCTAACCAAGTGCAAAATAAATTTCCAACATCTTTCTCTAAATCCAGAGTAATTTAATAATAAGGTGGTACACCGATTGGCAACTAGTATAGGTAATATGACCTCTCCATTGCTTCTGCCTCAGTATCACCACTCTGGGTCTGCCTCCCACTGACGAGACCTTAATAAAAGTCGAAAATGATCTGGGTAGTGGCCCTTCCCTTAATACATAGCAGTATACATGTCTGCAAGGAGATATGCTTTGCGTTATGGAAGATACTGAGACAAGGAGTGATGAGAGCTTGGTCTACCTTTGCTACGAGTTGCCTGGTGTTGTACCACCTTACCTCATTCCTGAAGATATTTTCAGGCGCAAACTTTGTTTGCTTACGCTTGGATAAAGGATTAAACTAAATTTATTATAGTCTAACCAAGTGCAAAATAAACTTCAAACAAGGGAAAGGTGATTATTATGGTGATTTTAATTATGGCAGTATAGACTGGAATGAAGAGATAGCATTTGGAAATATGGAAAATGAACTTCTTGAGTTTTTGAGAGGCAACTTGATAGACAGCATGTAAGGATCAAGAGAGTCTTAATTCTAATGATATCATCAGAGGATGTGATTAGGATGTCACATTCCCCCCCCAGTTGGTGAAAGTGACCATGACGTGATCACCTGGGTGGCCATATGAAGATTACAAGAAGGCTGGTGATTATAAAAAGCTCAAGAAACAGCTTGGAGCTATAGCATGGATGAGATGTTAAGCAGGAGGGAAATAAATGCTGTATGGGAACTGATCAAAAGATATTTAATATTGATATGTGAATGTATTCCAAAGGTCAAAAGACTGAATAAAGTAGGTATCAGATGGATGAGTAAAGGGATTAAGTATGAAATTCGGAAGAGGATACTGTGGAGGCAGCACAAGATAAATAACGGTTACTCGGTACAAACGGTAAAAGTACAGTATGAGCAGAAATTAGCAAATCAGGGCAAGAAAAACCCTAGAGAGTTTTTCAGAGCTAAAAATAAATGCCACAAATATTCACCACATTAAATATGCAAATGATATTATTATTCTTGCAGAATCTAAAACATAATTGGAAAAAAACAATACAAATTTTAAATGGAGAGTGCAAAATTTTGGAATGAAAATCAATCTAATCTAAACAAAACTAAAACAATCAAATTAGGAAAAGATGAGGAAAAAAATTTCAATAAACTTAGAAAATCATATTCTTGAACAAGTAACGCAATCTCCATATCATGGCAGTCGCATAAACTCACAAACCTGATAACACAGAAACAAACTGAAAATAAAATACAGACTGAACAAAGGATGGTCTAATATAAATAAATTAAACAAAATATAAAGAAATAACAGATTTTCAAAAAAGTCTCAAACTAAACTCTATAAAATAATTTTATACCTTCAGTGACATATGGAGTCAAGTAACATATTAAGCTTCCATGTTGCTCAATGGACAACTGGAAGCTCAATCAGAAAGAAATACAGAAAATCAGAGCATCCTTCTTCTTATGGTGCGTTCTTCTATTGAAGGTCAGCGATCATCTTGGTGAACAAACCGCATTCTTGCATTTGTACTGAGCAGTTGTATGCTGCTCTTTCCTATTTCTTCCTCTAGCTTCTTTGTCATCAATTCTTCTCACCAAAATAGTTTGTAGAAGTTGGTATTTGCCATTTCTCATGATGTGGCCAAGATATGATGTTTTTCGTTTCTTGAGTGTTTGTATGAAATCTTTGGCTTTGCCAATGGATTTTGAGATATTTTCATTGGTATTTTTTTCTGTCCATGATATCTTTAGCAGTCTTCTATATAGCCACATCTCAAGGGCTTAAATTTGTCTGATGGTTGTCGCCTTCAATGTCCATGTTTCAACTCCATAGAGCAGAATGAACCACACATGGCATTTCAGCATTTGGCATCTGATCTCTATGTTTAGGTGTTTGTTGCAGAATAATGTTTCATTTTCACGAAGGACTGCTGTGCAACTTCAAACCTTGTCTTTATATCTATTTAAGGATCCCATCTTTCATTAAGCCAGCAACCAAGATATTTATACCTTGACACTTGATTGATATTTTTCCCATCGACTGTCAGTTTCATTGATGAGGTTGGATGTTTGCTGATGACCATGTATTTCATCTTGTTGATGTTTATATTTATTCCCATTCTTTGGCTTTCTATGTATACTCTATAAATGAGTTTTTGGAGATCCGTGATGTTATCTGTAATTATTATTATTATTATTACGATGATGAGTCTCCTGTGATGAGTCAGTAGACTCATCACATGAGACCCAAACTATCAAAACAATATCTATCATACCTCTTCTTGAATTCATTTACAGACGAAGAACTCACAACTGAGTCAGGCAATGCATTCCACTCATTCACCACCCTCCAGGTGAAAAACCTCGTTCTCATACCCTTGTTAACCACACTTTTCCTTAATTTCCAGGAATGACCTCTTGTTCTTCCATCACTATCACAAGCTGAAACATTTCCGCTGCATCAATCTTATAAAAACCTTTTATTAATTTAAATCTTTCTATCATATCCCCTCTTCTCCACTTATCAACCAACCTATGCAATCACAAGCTCTCAATCTATCAATATAGGGAGCATTTTTACATCACTTACCAACTTAGTCACTCTCCTCTGAACCCTTTCCACAACCTCCTCATTTCCAAGGAATCCAGGTGACCAGACCTGCGCACAGTAATCCAAATGTGGAAGTATCGACGCTTTATAAAGGGGAATAATAACCTCTTTATCTCTAGATGTTAGTGTGTTCCTCAATAACCAAGTAATTCTATGTGCAATATTGGACACCTTAGCAATGCATCCCCTGAACTTCATCTCCCTATCTACCAACACCCCTAAATCCCTAGCCTCGTCAATTTCTTCATCAACGGTACTTCATCAATGAAGTACCGTTCCATCAATGTAGTACACAGCTGGTAATCTTTTAATCCCAAAATGCATAACTTTACACTTTTCCACATTGAACTGACATCCATTTCCTTTTGCCCATTTTACCAGCTTATTTAAATCATCCTGCAAACTCTCAACATCAGCTTGATTTTTTATTGTGCTACCCAACTTTGCATCATCAGAAAACAACTGAATATTCCATTTAAGCATTTCATATATTATTCAAGTACAAATTAAACAACAATATATTATTTAAGTACAAATTAATGGCCCAAGCACAGAACCCTGAGGCACACCACTGGTCACCTGCCTCAACCTGGACTCTGCTCCTCCATACACCATCTTCTAGTATCTCTCCCTGAGACAGTCTACTATCCATATCACCAGTTTAGTATCCATTCCCCATCTGCTCCAATTTGCACAACAGTATTCCATGGGGTATCCTGTCAAAAGCCTTAGAAAAATCCAGAAGTGCCACTGTGTAGCCATTTCCTTTGTCCAACTCAGATGTCATTCTATTATAAAAAGCTAATAAATTGCTAAGGCAGGATCGACCTTTAACAAAACCATGTTGGCCCCTATGGAGTATCATATTCTGATCCATCCATTCTTGAATTTTCTCTTTAACCAACTTTTCCAATACTTTTATCACCACTCCCGAGATGGTGATTGGTCTGTAATTAAATACTGCAGTCTTAGAGACACCTTTATGCAAAGGAACTACTTTGCCTTCCTTCCACTCCCTAGGGACCATACCAGAGTTCAAACTTAAGTTAAATAACCAAGTAAGAGGCGCTGACAATTCCTTTGCACATTCACCCAACACCTGAGCTGATATTCCATCTAAACCTACAGCAGAGTTCGCATTTAAATTTTGCAATATACTAAGTACCTCTGATTTCTTAACTTCAATTCTCACATTAGTTATTGCTAGAGGTAGAGATATTCTCACTTGGGGTGATAGACTTTTGAAAAGTGATCATGCAGTAACTCTACTATTACATCTGAATTGGTCACCTCGATACCATCAGCACCCACTCAGGTTATCCTTCCAAAGGCATTCTTCCTTTTACTTGCCACATAGCAGAAGAACTCTTTGGGATTACCCTTTATCTCCTTGGCTAAGGTCTTCTCATAATCTGATTTAGCTTTTCTTACTATGCTGGTAACCTTCCTAGCTTGAGCCTTGTACTGCTCATGGGTGTACTGATCGCCTTTCTCCTTGTAAATTCTCCATAACATTTATTTTTTTTTTCCTTTTTTGAAATCTAGAATAACAAACCTTCCTTGTACTCTTTAAAAGAAAACAGAATGCAGTCATGTAACACTTTCCTTTTGATATCGGGAATAATAAATCTCTTTATAGTTATGAGTTTGGAAAAACGTAAAATTTTGAGTATTGATACAAGGGAAATCTTCACATAAAATTTGGATTCTTTCTTTCACTTTGTTTAAAATAAATTTACATATGTCAAAGAAAGATCTTTCCTCATCTTTTACTAAGTTCACATAACATTAATGACTTTTTTAATATGCTTAACATGTTGACTACTGAGCATGAGATAACTCATAGTTGACATCCTAATATAGACTGTCAACCATGAGTTATCTTGTATTATATTTGCAAAATATCAGCATATTGGCACCAATGGCAAGTTTACACATTAGCCTAATAGCAGTCAATGTGCTAAATTAGTAGGAGTACCACAGAAAAGGTATGTTCGTTTCAAATACTTGCAATAAAATGTTTCCTCTACTTTTCATCTGAATTTCAAATACAAATACTTTAAATTTTTTTTATGTACTTTTAAGTTCCGTTTTTCACTTAAAGCAACTTTATTTCTTCATATGGATTATTTCCCCTAAAAAAACATTCTTCTTGCTGTAAAAGTATCTCTCTCTCTCTCTCTCTCTCTATATATATATATATACATATATATATATATTTCTCTTTGTCTGTTTTATTGCTATCAGCAACTCTATTCCTTTCAAGATTTTCCAATTTCAGCTGTTTACTTCTAACATCTGTTCTCATTACTCTTCATTATTCGGAGAGACCAACAGTGATGCAGAAAAAACTTCTGATCATTGGTTTCACGTAGCATAAATAGATACATGACATTCAAATATAATCCCCATAGCATATACACATACACACATAACATTTGTGTATGTATATGTGATGGGGGGGGGGGATTCCTGCAAACAGTAAATATTTTATTCATGCCATCTTTCATTTATCAGATTTCTTAGTCTTTCTTTCTTTCTCTCACACACACTTGTGTTGCTTGACTTGGTAATGGCTTCAGCATGACATCAACAAAGATGCAGAAGTTCTGATACTTGCTGCTAAAGCAAGCACTATAGATGAATGCAATAAAGGCAAAGGTTGAAACATTCATAATGATAATGAATGCTGACTGTGTAGACATAAAGTAACACCAGACAATTTGATTATTTCTTGCAGGATAATTACTCAGAATAATTGAGCATATAAACACAAGAAAGATATTTAATTAACCAAATATTTCAGTCTGGAAATAGCAGACCATCTTCAGTGGCACTACAAGAACAGTTTAAAAAAAAAAAAAAAAATACAAGGTGGAATACTAACAATAGATCATTTAAAAATAGAACAAGCTGTGTGATGTTGTTATATCACTAAGTATTAAAGGGAATATTTTTAAGCAGAGACATGATTGAAATAAGGATATTAATTAATAATATTAAATAACATAAAATTAATATGAAGTAATGAGTTATCCTGATTAGACTTTCCCAGATTTTTGATATAGATATACAGTCATTCTGATTCAGGTTAGGATGATGCAGTAAGGCCTCTACGCTTTCTTTGAATAAACATTCAAATTTATCACGGGATCTATGTAAGAGGCGAGTTTTTGACCAAAGGATGTTGTGGTTAGTTTCAATCCCATGCTGAGCCAATCCAGATTTTTCAGGCTTGTTGTGATGAATGGAGGTTGATGTTCTTGGATTCTTTTTTTCAAGAGAGTGTCCAGTTTGTCCAAAATAGGAGAGATCACAGTTGCAGGGAATTTGATAAACTCCAGGAAGAGATATAGTTTAACGTTTGTCTTTAGGAGAAGGAAAATGGGAAGATAATTTGTTAATAGGTGAATACGTAGCTGTTAACTCATATTTCTTCAGAATTCTTGCGATAGGTTCTGAAATCTGGGAGATGTTGAGTACTCTTTCCAGAAAAGCCATTGAGTTTCATGTGTTGTTGGATAATAGAAAGTTCTTTCTGTAGAAAATTAGAAGTAGAACAATTAGCTTGGGCTCTTCTGATTAGACATTTTATGATTCCTGTTTTTTGACAAGGATGATGGGCTGATTCTTTAAGAATATAACAACCTGTGCACGTTGGTTTCCTGTAAACTGTAGTTGTAAGAGTATTTGAAGGTGACGGGATGAGGAAAACGTCTAAAAAAGATAACTGGTTGTTTTCTTCCATTTCCATAGTAAACTTTATACGATGATGTAAGGAATTTATACTGTTTAAAAAAGAAGGTAAGGAGTCTTTGTTGTGCGGCCATAGAGTAAAGATGTCATCTATATATCTTACCCAAAAGGATGGTTGAGGGAAAAATAGATGAGAAGAGGACTTTTCTAGATGTTCTAAATAAAAGTTGGCTAAAGCAGGAGAGAGAGGACTTCCCATGGCTGTTCCATCTACTTGGTTGTAAAATTTGTTTTGACATAAGAAATATCCAGAGTGTATTACGAAATCAAATAGTTTTATAATGTCTTCTGGAAAGATGTCAGCAAGTAATTTTAAAGTCTCCTCATGGGGTACATTTGTATATAAAGATTCTATATCAAAGCTCACCATAAGATCTGTAGGTTGCAATGAGACATTTTTCAAAGAAATCTGAGGAGTTTTTTAGAAAGGAACTAGAGTTGCCTATATGAGATTTCAATAATTTAGTAGATATTTGGCTATACGGTAAGCAGGAGAATCAATACAATCTACTATTGCATGAAGAGGAAAGTCAATCTTGTGTATTTTAGGAAGACCATAAAATCTAGGAGGTCTTGCAATAAGACATTGAAAAATGTAGAGTGTCCTTTTCTAAATCCATTTTGATATTCTAATAATATTTTTTCGCTATATATTTTTAGTTTTTTTTTCATTAAGTATTCTGCTATATATTTTGTAGCATGTATTCAATAAACTAATACCTCTGTAGTTAGCAGGTTTTGTTTTATCCCCTTTTTTTTTAAATATAGGTATTACTATGCTTGTATTCCATTCTATTGGTATTTGACCATTTGTAAATATTTTATTTAAAAATTTTAGTAATCTTTGATGAAATTTTTTTCCAGCAAATTTATATGGTTCGGAGTTTATCCCATCTCCCGCTGATTTGCCATTTTTTATTTTATTTAGATTGTCCTTTAATTCTTTCATTGTTATCATATCATTTAAGGTATTTTGTAAGTTTCTGGTGTAATTATTTTTGATGCCAGTATTATCCATCCAAAGATCTGTAAAGTGTACTAATACCTCTGTAGTTAGCAGGTTTTGTTTTATCACCCTTTTTTTTTTTTTTAATATAGGTATTACTATGCTTGTATTCCATTCTATTGGTATTTAACCATTTGTATATATTTTATTTAAAAATTTTAGTAATCTTTGAAGAAATTTTTTTCCAGCAAATTTATATGGTTCAGAGTTTATCCCATCTTCTCCTGCTGATTTACCATTTTTTTATTTTATTTAGATTGTCCTATAATTCTTTCATTGTTATCATATCATTTAACGTATTTTGTAAATTTCTGGTGTAATTATTTTTGATGCCAGTATTATTCGTCCAAAGATCTGTAAAGTAATCCAAGAATTCTTTTACATCTATTTCACAATTTATGTTTGCAGTTTCTTTTATATCTGCATTTATGTGTCTTAGTATTTTGTATGCACTGGGTCTTATTTTGTATATGTCATTTTCTAGATATGATACAAATTTTTCCCAGTTTTCTCTGTGTCCCTTTCTGGTTTCTCTTTTGGCTATTGCTTGTCCTTTTTTATATTCAATTTCATCTTCTTGTTTTTTTGTTACTTAACCATCTTTTAAAAGCCAGCTTTTTATTTTCAATTATTGCTTTTATTTCATTGTCCCATATACGTAATTTTTTATTTTTATGAAATAAAAATAAAATTTTGGGTATTTTTATGCGACTTTCATATGCTGCTGATGTAATAATTTCTTTTATATTATTCCATTCTTTCTCAATGTCTTTTCTTGTATTTTTTCTAAGTAGTTATTAATCCTCTGTTGGCATAAATTTCTTATACTTGAATCATTTAGTAGTCTTACTTTGTAATTAGATTTTGTTTCTCTAGTTTTATTTTTTTGTATTTTTTGTAGCCAGTTTGGTGGAAATCTAAGTTTTGCCTGTACTAAATGGTGATCTGTGTCAATTTCTAGCCCTCTTCTAACTTTAATGTCTAGGAAGAGGTTTGCTGCTTTTTCATTTGTATATAAAGTAGCCTATTATTGATTTTTGTCCTCTTGCACACCATATATATTTTTATGTTTGTAAAATGTAGTTATTATTTTGAAATTATTATATATTGTATAATCAATGAGTCCTTTCCATTTTTGTTTACTGTTGGTTCTCCAAATTTTGTATATTACTGTTAATTTTTTTCATTCCTATTCTGGCATTAAGATCTCCAGCTATAATTATATGTCTGTGTTATTTAATTTTTCATATATATTCCTTATAACTCTTTATAAAAGTAATCATTTTCATCTTCTTTTCTTTCTTCAGGGGCAGGCATACACTCCAACAACTGTTAAATTTTCTATATTTAATTTTAATCACACTTCTAATATTCTTTCATTCCAGTATGTATAATGAGTTATTTTTGCTTTAATTGATTTATGGATCCAAATCATTACGTCAGCTTTTGCATGTATTTGTTTGTCCACTCCACTATATATGATATTGTAATTAGCTGTTTCTTTTGTTCCTTTAAGTTTCTTTTTTGTTTCTGTAAGAACTGCAATTTCTATATTTTTGTCATTTAAAATTTTATCTAATTCTTCTTCTTTATGTGCTATGCTTATCCGTGTAGCATATTTCGCCACATTTTTCTTTTTCCAATGTTTCTTAACCTTTTCCAGTTTGCAGACATTTCCCATGTTTTCTGTCCGGTTTGGATTTCGTTGAGACTTGAGAGTAATATGTGTTTCCCTATGTCAAGTGACTAGCATGACGATAGGTATCCTAGTGGTGGGACTGTCACCTTAAGACAACTAGGCTTGCCTTTTTCAGTAGATAGTGGAAACCCCAGTTTGAGAGGAAAGAGTCACTCCCCTTGCCCTCGAATTGCTCTAATAGCACTGGGGGGGAGTAAGAAGTAAGAGAGAGTAGAGGGAAAGAAGAGTAGAAGACCAGTCTCCAGATATGATATACCAGTGTATATTGTATGAAGTAAAACTCTCTGGTTTGCCATGACCGTACTCACCAATATGAGCCCCTGAGTAATTTCCAATACTTGAATGGCCACCATTCTGAGATGCTGATCAATTTATAATTTGCTACCTATGTGTTTGAGCCTTCTTTATATAAAGAAACGACAATGCCCTCATTCCATTTCCTTGAGACCTTGCCCATGAACTTAAATTAAACAGCCTAGTCAGGGATACTTGTAATTCTCTTGCAAGCATCCCAACATGTACTATTTTAGCTCAACCTCGTATCTGGCTACATTTTGTCAATGATATTTTTGTTGCCTGGTTCCACTCTGAAATACTTCAATTTTTGGACACAATAAACCCTTTTTACACCCACATTAAGCTCACTACTGAATATGAATCTAACAACAATCCCTTCCTTGATACCTTAAAATCCATAACTTTACACACAATACTGAATTTTCCATCTACAGGAAACGTTCCTTTACTGGCAGATAACCACCTAGCTTCACATCATCATTCTTTACAAAAGACTAGTTTTATCAAAAGTCTTGTCACAGAACATGCACAATTTGTTCTTCAGACTCCGTTCTATCAGAAGATTTCAATAGAATAATAATCATGTTGTCATCTAATGGTTAGAAAGAAACCACCATGCAGAAAATAATTGATAATTATCATCCTTCAGCTAGACTACAATCTGATGTTAAGAGGATTTCCATTCCTTAACTTAAAAGGGAATTCTGAACAAAAGAGTGTTCATTGACATTGGTATTTTAGGTATACTGGCTGGTCTGCTAAGATCAGAATCGAAGAACAACAAGATTATATAAGACTTCTATAATCTAAAGATTCAAGAGTCAGGCAATGCATTCTACTCATTCACCACCCCCTCCAGGCAAAAAACCTCATTCTCACACCCTTGTTAACCACACTTCTCCTGAATTTCCAGGGATGACCTCTCGTTCTTCCATTACTATCACACAGCTGAAATATTTCCCCTGCATCAATCTTATAAAAACCTTTTAGCAATTTAAATGTTTCTATCATATTCCCTCTTCTCCACCTTCACTGGGATACAAAGATGTTGCAATAAAGTAAATTTAAATCCGATTGTCTTTTCCTTGAAACATATAAAATCCCCATTGCCCTAATTTTAATTGAATGAACTGCACTGCATGCCTAACTCCAAGTTTCAGGGAGTAATTGCCATAAATTGTTCATAATATTTCATTTATTTTTTACTTATTTTTTGTTTATTTTTATTTTTTATTATTTTTTAAATTAATTTTGGATTACACAACTATATACCTGGTTCCCTGGAACATTTCCTGTTCACTCAACTGTGACTGAGATACATGGAAACATACTCATGCTGTCTGACTCATTCATATTTTGAATGGTGCAACCAATTCTTTTGTTCTCTCCCTGAATGATGTTCATGTTACAGTGAATGAAAATTAGTAATTAATGAATTCTAATCTCCATTACATGTGTTAAAACCATTTTTAAAGTATTATTATTATGTTTACTACACAGATAGATGAGAGAGTGGAGAAGGTCAAGAGATATATGATCGAGATAATATCACAGCAGTGGAATGCTGAGTAGGAGAACAGACAGAGAATTAGGCTTGGCATAGGGGTAAAAAGGGGAAAAAACATGTTGGGGAGAGGGGAAATTATAGTTACATCAGTCAGCATGTCATAAAACACAATTATAGTGTAAGAGTGTTAGATCTGACAAAAGGGAGTGTCCATACATAATGTGGCCACATTGCCTCCCACTAAGAGAGAAAGTGTGAACTAACATTTCTAACACTGATTCATTTAAACCCTCTAATAACCATGTGAAGACTTAAAAAATAGCCTACTACCCTCAGTCCCTCTATTTTTTTTACAGCTGCATGGACTTGCTACTGCTCTGAGCAGAAATTTTTTACATGACCCAACTGTGCAATATTATAAAAAAAAAAGTGGTTTTTTTTATAATATACAAAAAAATATTCGCTGAGAGAGTGTGGACTGCAGAGTTTGGTGGATAGAAGAAGGAGAGATGATATGATTGAGACTTTTAAACTGTTGAGAGGTGGTTACAGGGTTGACACTGGGGAGTTCTTTCGCTTGGTTGAACAGCGGGAAGGAGTCATGACAAGGGGCCATCCCTGGAAGTTACGAAAGGAAACCGTGAGAAAGAGGGTGAGGAGTGGTTTCTTTGCATGGAGGATGGTTGAACCATGGAATGCATTGCCTGATGGAGTGGTGAGAGTGAAAACAGTCAATGCGTTTAAGGAGTAGTATGATAAACTTTGTATTTCCTAGGAGGGATCTCCCTCAATGAGTCTTGATAGACTTGTGTTTCTTAGAAAGGACCTCCCACGATGAGGCTTTTAACTCCATGGAGGCCTGAATACTAATACTAAAAAAGCAGTGTTTAAATGAAAATGTCAACTGTGTGGCAACAATTCAATATGTGCAGGAGTCTTAGCCACTGTGTGGCTGTGCACCCATGGAGCTTAGAGGGAATGTTGCCTACCACCTAAAGACATTCACAAACATCCATGCTCAAGGAAAGAATTGAACACAATGCTTGCTGGTTGTAGAGTGAATATGATTTCCACTCAGCAAACCAGAGCAGTGATGTTTTCTGATGATGCTAAGGTGGGAAGAATGATAAGGAATGTCTCTGATATTAAATTTTCCCCCACAGGATAATTTCAACAGAGTATTGGAAAAACAATAATGAGTGAGAGTTCAATGTATCAAAATATGAGTTATGCATTTTGAGAAAAGATTTCAGAACAATATTACAGCAATGGAAACTTGCTGCAATCAGTTGTAAGGTTAGAGGTATAGGAGCAATAGGGATTTGACATGGATATGAACTTGAAAATCACAGACTAATTATGAAGTAGGGGAAGCAGCGAGTGACTTTTCAGTTTACTAATTCAAGGCGGGTATAAGAAGTATCTTGTTAGATAGTCCATGGAGGTGTCGGATTATTATTATAGGTATCGCCATGGAGTCAGTAGACTCATTGCAGGAGACCCAAACTATCAAAACAATATCTATCATACCTCTTCTTGAATTCATTTACAGACAAAGAACTCACAACTGAGTCAGGCAATGCATTCCACTCATTCATCACCCTGCAGGTGAAAAATCTAGTTCTCACACCCTTGTCAACCACACTTTTCCTTAATTTCCAGGGATGACCTCTTGTTCTTCCATCACTATCACACAGGTGAAATATTTCCCCTGCATCAATCTTATAAAAACCTTTTAGTAATTTAAATGTTTCTATCATATCCCCTCTTCTCTGCCTAGCAACCAACCTCTGCAATCCACAAGCTCTCAATCTATCAATGTAGGGAGCAGTTTTCACATCACTCATCAACTTAGTCCTCTGAACCCTCTCCACAACCTCCTCATCTCCAAGGAATCCAGTTGACCAGGCTTGAGCACAGTAATCCAAATGTGGAAGTATCAATTCCTTCTAAAGGGGAATAATAACCCCCTTTATCTCTGGATGTTAGTGTGTTTTTCAATAACCAAGTAATCCTATGTGCAATCTTGGACACCTTAGCAATGTGCTCTCTAAACTTCATCTCCCTATCCAAGGGAGATGAAGATTCAAAGGTAATGGATGTCAGTTCAATGTGGAAAAGTGTAAAGTTATAAATTTTGGAATTAAAAGATTACCAGGTGTACTACATTGATGGAATAGTCAGTGGCAGATTAAGGATAGTTGGGGCCCCTAGGCAAATTATATTTGGGGCCCCAAAAAATAACAATAAAAAAATAATAAAAAAAAAATTAAAAGTTAGATGGCAAATAAATGAAATTTTGTACTTTTGAATTTTTTGAACTTCTGGATTTTTCTGCCTGTTAAGGGTTAAAGGATGATAAATAATAAAACTTTTAATTTATTTTTAATTTTTTTATCAGTTTTTTTTTTTTTACTTGCACTACACTCAAATAATGAAAACACGAAAAGTCACACAAAAAAGTTATTTTTGAAACAAACACCTCACTCTTACACGATTCAATAACAAATAAAGTTAAGGAGCAACCATGCGAAACTTCCTATCTCGGCAATGCAATCAGTTTTCGTGACTTCGAAGCTGTCAACACACCATGCGTCGACATTGGTAATGCAGTTTAATTTAAAGCGTAGATAGCGCACGCTGTTCAAAATACAAAATACGAAGCTTGCCAACTAGCGCCGACATTGGTATTGCGGCATTATTTAAAGCGTAGATAGTGCATGCTGATCAAAATACGTATTAAAATGTAATAATTGTTTTCAAAAAATTTTCACTTAAAATAATCATGATTTTATGATGTTTACTGAAAACATTAATCTATTTTAAAACACTATAGGAAAATGTCTTGGCTTGGGCATCCCACGGGCCTCATTGGCTTAATGGGTAATCCGCCACTGGGAACAGTACTCGAAGAGATTGATGAGGCTAGGGACTTGGAGGACCGTTCCATCAATGTAGTACACAGCTGGTAATCTTTTAATCCCAAAATGCACAACTTTACACTTTTCCATTGAACTGATGTCCATTACCTTTTGCTCATTTTGCCAGCTTATTTAAACTCATTCTGCAAACTCTCAACATCAGCTTGATTTTTTATTGCGCTACCCAACTTTGCATCATCAGAAAACAACTGAATATCTTCTCCTTCAAGCCATTTCCTATATCATTTATGTACAAATTAAACAATAATGGCCCAAGCACAGAGCCCTGAGACACAACACCAGTCATCTGCCGTATCCTGGACTCTGCTCCTCCATACACCACTTTCTGGTATCTCTCCCTGAGCCATTCTCTTATCCATATCACCAGTTTAGTATCCATCTCCATCTGCTCTAATTTGCGCAACAGTATTCCATGGGGTATCCTGTCAAAAGCCTTAGAAAAATCCAGAAGTACCACTGTGTAGCCATTTCCTTTGTCCAACTCAGATGTCATTCTATTATAAAAAGCTAATAAATTGCTAAGGCAGGATCAACCTTTAACAAAACCATGTTGGCCCCTATGGAGTATCATATTCTGATCCATCCATTCTTGAATTTTCTCTTTAACCAATTTTTCCAATACTTTTATCACCACTCCCGAGATGGTGATTGGTCTGTAATTAAATACCGCAGTCTTAGAGACACCTTTATGCAAAGGAACTACTTTGCCTTCCTTCCACTCCCTAGGGACCATACCAGAGTTCAAACTTAAGTTAAATAACCAAGTAAGAGGCGCTGACAATTCCTTTGCACATTCATGCAACACCCGAGCTGATATTTCATCTAAACCTAGCAGTGTTTGAATTTAAATTCTGCAATATACTAAGTACCTCTGATTTCTTAACTTCAATTCTTACATTAGTTATTGCTACAGGTAGAGATATCCTCACTTGGGTGATAGAACTTTGAAAAGTGATCACTCGGTAACTCTACTATTACATCTGAATTGGTCACCTTGATACCATCAGCACCCACTAAGGTTATCCTTTCAAAGGCATTCTTCCTTTCACTCGCCACATAGTGGAAGAACTCTTTGGGATTACCCTTTATCTCCTTGGCTAAGGTCATCTCATAATCTGATTTAGCCTTTTCTTACTATGCTGGTAACCTTCCTAGCTTGAGGCTTGTACTGCTCATGGGTGTACTGATCACCTTTCTAATCATAAATTCTCCATAACATTTTCTTTTTTTGCAGATCAAGCTGATACTACTCATCCATCTAACGCCTACCTTGTTTGTCTTCATGACCATGGTGTAAAATCGAATGTCGTTTGCGCCATCATAAATATTATATTACTCTTATTGTTTATGCCTTTTCTTTTATTCAAAACGTATTTTCAAAATTTCTCTTTAGTTGTCTTAACCTTGTCTACTCTACTTATTATACAGTCGTAACTCCAAGTTCTTAATATGTTGCTTGATTTAGACTTTTATTTTTAATCTTCTCCTTCAACTTTAACCCCACCTTAGTTCAAAGGTCGCAATTAAGATTCTTCACGTGCACGATTCTTTAGAACTAAGAAATTGCCTCTGGCTGGAGCCATCTCTTTGTCTGAACTATTGGTGTCTTTCCAAATTGAATTTTGAAAATTTATTTGTTTATATCGACTGTGCCATCAAAATTCGTAGATAGAGTTGAATATCCTTCCAAAGAAAAACACTAAGCAAGGCAAGAATTTTTCTCTTGTAGCAATGCAAAATTTCTATCTATCAGTTGTGGCTACTCAATACTCTAGGTCAGTGGTCTCCAAAGTGTGGTATGCATACCCCAGGGGGTAAGCAAGTCGATACGTGGGGGTACGTCAAAAAAAGTTTTATATTGATAGGAGAAAAATTGAGTAATTAATTAAAGATAAAGAATATTACTTTCTTTCATCAATTAAACATATATCTAATATAGACAAAGACATTATAAAGATCCTGTAAACAAATTTGCGAGTAGCACACATTGGGCGACTTTGCACACATAATCATTCGTGGCAAAGCTGTCATGTTTTTTAAAACTAGGGAGTAAATCTCTTACTTCTTATCATTGCCATTGTTTGTAGAGCATCCTAGTGTTGTTGACAAGCCTAACTAGAGAAGGAAAATTGCTTAGTTATCCCTAACTACAGATCACACCACAGTTGTATTAGTTATTTGACTATTATATTGTTATATTTGAATATTATATTGAGTGGCGCTAGCATCGCCGTGGCACGTGGCGGTGAATTTGAGCTGTGCAGAAGAAAGTGATTTTTAATCGGTGAATAGTCCGCTTTTTTCCCCGTTTTTCTACGTTTTCGAGTGCTAAATTGTTTCTCTGAATACGAGTGTACTTCAGTGGTTGTTTTTTGGAAGTTAGTTGCTGTCGCGATATAATATATTTTGGTACCGTCGGAATCAAACGCGTAACGGTGGAAGACAAAACGAAGCTAAGTTACTGTATTTAGTTATATTTCATTTTATTTAATTATATTTAGTACTTAAATGTTCTGATGTTTGTACTTTTTTTCCCTCTTATTTATTAATTGAATAATTATTAAAGATTACGCTACTCGGCAGTAAGGAATGATGGTGGATTCAGCAGCAGTCGCAAGTGGCATAACGCCAAGTCCTCCGCCATTTAAGAACTCAATTATTAGCAATATCATAAGGGACTTTGTGGCATGCAGTACTTGCGGCATGTATGCGTCTCGGGAATTACATATGTGGCTTGTTAAAGAGAGTGGAGAGCGTATGTGCGCAAAATGCAGGCAGTTGGAGGAAATAAGTACATTAGATATATCGATATCCGACTTTGTTGCTCCAGGAACGGGGAATGAATGTAGGAAGACAAGTAGTGTGATAGGAGAGAATGAGAAAATAATAGTTGATAGTGTGGAAGGTGTGAATGACTGTGAAAGTTTAGGAGATGGTTTTGTTTGGGAGAGTGAATTTAGATTAAGAGTGACTGACCTGCAGAGGGAGATAGATGAGTTGAAAGAGGAGGTGGAATGGCTTGTGAATGAGAGCAGAAGTATGAAAGATAAGATTAGGAGAATGGAAGAGATAAATGCAAGGCAAATCAGAGTAGGAGAGAGAGAGAATTTAGGGAGTATGAGTGAGAGGTATGGGGGTGCTAGAAGAGGAGAGAATGGAAACAGTAGAAGAGAAGGAATGAGAGAGAGGTATGGGAATGCTAGCAGACGAGAGGATGGAAACAGTAGGAGAGACGGAATGAGAGAGAGATATGGAAGTGCTAGAAGAGGAGAGAATGGAAACGGTAGGAGAGATGAAATGAGAGAGAGGTATGGGAATGCTAGAAGACGAGAGAATGGAAACAATAGGAGCGAGGGAATGGTAAGAGGTATAATGTATGGCGACTCAATGATCCGTGGTGTTCAAGATAGGATGCGTGAGGAGTGTTTGCCAGGAGGAACAATAGAAAGGGTGGCTATGGCAATTAAGAGAGGTGAAAGGGTGGATGAGATGATTGTGATGGTAGGAACGAATGACTTGAGTGGTAATGTAAGTCGGGCAGCGAGAGATATGAGATTTTTGCTTGAGACTGTACGGAAGAAGACAGAGAGAGGAAAAATAGTATGTGTGTTGCCTAGGTATGATAATAATGAGCTGAGCAGAAGAGCGGTGATATTGAATGGCATAATAGCGAGAACGTGTGACAAGAGAGGACTGGTATATGTGGATGCTTGGAGTGCGTTTGAGGAAAGAGAGGAATTGTATGCGAGAGACCGTTTACATTTGAATGAGGAAGGACGTAGGCATCTGGAGAGATTGCTGTTCTGAACGAGTCAGTGTGTCCCAGGGAGGATGATAGCAGGGGTGGCCTCTTGTGGGAATGGATACTTGGGAGAAGGGAGACAATGTCAGGTAACACTGAGCCCAGTGGAGTCTAGAAGGGATAATGCTGGGTATAGAAACAATGGCATTTATATGCTTTATACTAATGCCAGGAGTATCCGGAATAAGGGAGAGGAATTGGTGGCGCAGATAGCATCAGCCTGGCCAAAAATTATTGCGATCACTGAGACGTGGTTGACAGAAGGGGATATAACAACAGGAATAGAAGTTGCTGGGTATAGCATTTTTCGTCAGGATAGGAGGAGAAAGCGTGGTGGTGGGGTACTGCTTATGATAAGTGATGACCTATGTCCTCTAAGAGTGGAGAATTTGGAAGGAAGTGAGACAAATGATTTTGAGAGCATATGGTGTGAGGTAGAGGTAGGCAAGCCAGGATATTTAGTGGGGTGTTGCTACAGACCCAGGAGCACAGAGGATGAGGACCAGGAGATGTTCAGACAGCTAAGTTTGGCAAGTACAAGAAGAATGATTGTTATGGGAGATTTTAACTTCAGTAGTATAAATTGGAGAGAGGAAGATGCATGTAGCAATAGGGGAATGGAATTTCTAGAATTCTTGAGGGACAAATGTCTTAGGCAACATGTAACAGAGGGAACAAGAGGTTCAAAAGTTTTGGATTTGGTTATAGCATCAGAAGAGTTGATAATAACTGAGTTGATGTCTCTCCCACCAGTTGGAGAGAGTGACCATGTGGTGTTGACTTGGAAAATGAATAGACATGCAGGAGTATCAAAGAGACAGGAACTTATGTGGAATTATAAGGCAGGTGATTATAATAGTCTTAGACGTCAACTTCGGGAAGTTTCATGGAGAGAGGAATTGGAAGGCCGGGATATCACCAGTGCGTGGGACATTGTGAAAGAATATTTGTTATCAGCAATGATAAGTTGTATACCACGAGTGAAGAAGAGGACACAATTTGGAGTAAAGTGGATGACAAACAATATTAAACAAGAATTGCATCTGAAAAAGAGGCTATGGAAGAGATATAAGGAGACAGGTGAAGAGATGCATGAGGAATATAAGACACAGGCCAGAAGAGTGACTAGTGTGGTAAGGAAAGCGAAACTGGAATATGAGAGGAGATTGGCCCTAAGATCCAAAGAAAATCCTAGGGAATTTTTTAGCTATGTGGCCAGTAGGAGGAGAAATGACTGTGGAAGAATGATATTGTGGGATAAAAATGGGAATAGAGTGACTGATGCAGAGGACATAGTGGAATTGTTCAATGAACACTTTATTGGAGTTATGTTAAAGATACCAAGCAATTTTAAACCTGGTTTTACTCCATTTTTCCCAAGTAAGCAAACAGACAAAAATGTCAAGTTTGCGCCTGTAATTGATGCAAGACTAGCTGATCCCACAGGTAGTCTGTGGGATCAGCTAGTCTTGCATCAATTGCAGGCGCAAACTTGACATTTTTGTCTGTTTGCTTACTTGGGAAAAATGGAGTAAAACCAGGTTTAAAATTGCTTGGTATCTTTAACATAACTATACCCAAGTGAAAAATACTTTCTACATTCATATCTCCTCCTGAGATTTTTATTTAATAAGGTTATAACACCTTATGGTAACTTGTTTTGGTAAAATACTTACAAGCTCTGCATTACTCAATCTTGGTATTTCTAGCCTGGCTCCCACTGATGAGACCTCAATAAAGGTCGAAACCGGTCTGGGTAGTGGCCCTTTGCCTTTAATACATAACATCATACATCCCCTTCTTGGAGATGTGTTTTGGCATTAAGGGTAAATATTAAGATTAGTGATCAGAGCTTGCTCCACCTTTACCACGAGTTGCCTTGATCTTGCACTATCTGTGGGATCAGCTAGTCTTGCATCAATTGCAGGCACAAACTTGACATTTTTGTCTGTTTGCTTACTTGGGAAAAATGGAGTAAAACCAGGTTTAAAATTGCTTGGTATCATTAACATAACTATACCCAAGTTAAAAATACTTTCTACTTTATTGGAGTATTTCATCCTAGAGGAGTCAGTTTTAATGCTAGAGGGATAGGACTGGTTCAAGGTCTGGAGGTACAGGAGGAGAGTGTGTTTCAGATACTGAGTACTCTGGATGTCAGTAAAGCTGTGGGACTGGATGGTATTTCACCACGAGTTTTGAGAGAATGTGCTAGGGAATTGACAGTGCCTTTAACGTGGCTTTTCAATGAGAGTCTGGCTTTGGCAAAGGTGCCCAGGGAATGGAAGGAAGGTAAGATAGTGCCATTGCATAAAGGTGGTAACAGACTGGAAGTGTCTAATTATAGGCCAGTCTGTGTGTCATCAGTAGTTGTTAAGATCTTGGAGAAAGTAGTGAGGGACTGTATACAGCATTGGGCAGATGAGGGTAATGTTATCTGTGAGAATCAACATGGATTTGTGAAAGGACGCTCTTGTTTTAGCAATATGCTAGCCTTTTATAATAAAGTTTCAAGAACATTAGATGAGGGAAAGGCATATACTGCAATTTTCTTAGACTTGGCGAAGGCATTTGACAGGGTGCCACATGATAAGCTGATATTTAAGTTGCAGCACATGGGTCTGGATGTCAGATTGGTCAACTGGATTCAGGATTGGCTGTCTGATAGGTATCAGAGAGTTGTGTATGGTGGAGCAGTTTCCAGGAGGCAGAGGGTTACAAGTGGGGTCCCACAGGGCTCAGTACTAGGACCTATATTGTTTAATCTTTATATCAATGACATAGCCAGTGGATTGCAGGGGGATATTCAGTTGTTTGCGGATGATGCGAAGCTGGGAAGGATTATTAGTAATAGTACAGATGTGGTAGCCCTGCAAGAGGATTTAAATAAGCTAGATAGATGGGCAAATGAATTGGGGTTGTCGGTTTAATGCAGCAAAATGTAAGGTCTTGAGGTTTGGGAAACATCGATGGGATGCTGCATACTCTATGGGAAGAGTTATACTGGAGGAATTAGGGGAGACAAGAGATCTGGGGTTGATGATTGATAGAAACCTGAAGTTTAGGGGACATATTGCAAAGGTGGTGAAGGTAATACAGAGGATTGCTGCTATTATGAGAAGGACACTGAGCTGCAGAGATAAGAGGGTTATCATTCCGTTGTATAAGTCTCTGATCAGACCACACTTGGACTATTTTTCTCAGATTTGGTCCCCAGGATTTGAAGGGGATAAATTAACTGTGGAAAGGGTACAAATGCAGATAACAAAGATGGTGTCGGGACTGTACAATGTTAGTTATGAGGATCAGCTGAAGGAGCGTGGACTGCAAAGTTTGGTGGATAAAAGAAGGAGGGGTGATATGATTGAAACTTTTAAACTCTTGAGAGGTGGTTACAGGGTTGACACTGGGGAGTTCTTTCGCTTGGTTGAACAGCGGGAAGGAGTGATGACAAGAGGCCATCCCTGGAAGTTACGAAAGGAAACTGTAAGCAAGAGGGTAAGGAGTGGTTTCTTTGTGTGGAGGGTGGTTGAGCCGTGGAATGCATTGCCTGATGGAGTGGTGGGAGCGAGAACGGTCAGTGAGTTTAAAGAGTGGTATGATAGACTTTGTGTTTCTCAGGGGGGGACCTCCCCTCGATGAGTCTTGACAGACTTTATGTCTTAGGAAGGACCTCCCTCGATGAGTCTTTTGACTCCTTGGAGGCCTGAATAATAATAATAATAATAATTACTAGTAAGTTTAACAATTTTTTAGCATATATTGTTTCTGTGCAATTCTAACACCTTTTTGTGCTTACTTTTACGTTTACACTAGAAATAGTGAATTAATATTATCAAAATTGCTTACATTTTTTAAAAGTGTTTGATATTATCAATAGTAAATGAATTATATTTAAATTTTACAAATTAACCCTCACAAAATGGATAAATGGTTAAAAACATTTCCTCCAAAGAAAACGTGAATTGAAGATAATTATGATAGTACTTCTACATTAGACGAACAACAAGGAAAAGATATGATTGATTGATTCTTCTATTCAAACAAGTTCATTATCAGTCAAATTAAGTGATAAAAACATTAATCGAAACTTAACAAAACCTTGCCCAAGAAAGTTTGAAATTATCAAGAAGACTACTTGAAATGGGGATTTACATCGATGATAGTCAACAATGAACCTCGTATTGTGCTATGAGACGCTATGTAATGGAAGTATGAAACCATCGTTATTAGTAAGACACTTAAAAACTAAACATCCTGCACATGAACACAAATCTTTACAATTCTTTGAATGATGTTTGAAGACATGTAATTCTCAATCCAACAAGGCATATTTCCTCTTTATAATACTTATTACAACAGAATTTTGCTCAATCAATTGGGGGTATATGTGCTATTTATTTTTTCTGTCTTGGGGGTACGCAATCAAAAAAGTTTGGAGACCACTGCTCTAGGTCACACAGATTCGATTTTTATGAACAGTGCATTGGCATGCAGGAATCAGGAAAATTATTTGACAAACAAAACAATTTATTCAAGCTAATTAAATATACACTAAAAGTTAACACTAAACATTAAAAACCTCTCAGGCTCAATACCTTTCAGCAATATTAGCTTGGATTCAAATTAATTAACCTAGCTTTAAACAATTGGTCTAATGCACTAATTATTCCTACACTAAAACAGACTTGTGCATACTACATCATATTTTAACTCAGACATTACATTATATCTCACACTCCAAACCATCACATATATCAACTCTGTCTTAACACACACACATATCTCAGCAGGATATTTCAAAAATATTTAACTCATTATCCTAGAGTCCTTATTACTGTTCTTAACTCTAACAAAATTTCAGTAGAAGAGTAATTTCTGCCACAAATTTCACCTCTAGAAAATTCCTATACAAGGCCTTACTTTTTGGTCATCTAGTCTGCAATAGTAGATCCTTTAGATCGTTATCTTCATCTTTTACCTTCCAATATAGCTCACTATCGAGCGTCTTTTACGATATCGAAGACATTTCATCAGCGGAGACCTTTAGGAAACTTGGCGGCTGGAATTCCAGAACTGACCGTCGTTCTGCATAATCGAGCCTTCTATTACTTCCAAGCGTCTGTTGGCAGGACATGGATCTGCGACCTTGAATCGGCAAGACATACTGGAATTCCTTGCATCGAGGACTGGAAACGACAGAGCCAGAACAGTGTCTGAATAGAGGCGATGAACAAAACCAAAAAGTGCATGCCTAAGCCACCAACAAGAAAGAGCATTCTCAACTACCTGCGGGAAAGGGAGCCTCGATCTATCGATCCCCTCCTTTTATTCTCTTCCTTTGACCTAGGAACTGCCACTGATTCATTCCCCTGGGTTTTTCTTGGAAGAGCTTTCCCGGCCACCTTGATGTTGCTGCATTAAGGCAGGAAACCCCATGCATACTTGACCTTCACAATAGTGATTGCCTTAGGTCATAAGCTAATCCGTCTGGAATATTTCTTTGTCACAATTACATTTACACTTAACTTTCTTTGTTCCTTACAGAAATTTGGCAGTCACAATATTTAACAGTTTACTCCAAGTTATTTCCATACTACATAAACATAAAAAAATGCTAATTAACCACATGTATTTTGTATGGATTTTCATTTTCTAGTAAAATCGGCATATAAGGAATTGTTGTACGAAGTCCTTCTATGCAAGATTTTACAATGGGAATAATTCTGCTATTGCCGTCCTCAGATACCCGCTGAAGATATCCCATGCGCTGCTAAAATCTTTCCCCTGCAAATGTTCTGCCATGAGACGGCTGTGAGCTCACTCTGAAGCTTGTTATAATTATCTAACCTGTAGTTCCATATATATCCCTTATTAAGAGAGAAATCCACAAATTTTGCAACCTCCCAAATCAATACCACATGATCGCTCTCACCAACTGGAAGTGACGAGGACACCTTATGTATGCATATGCCCTCTGAGCCAATGACCAGGTCCAACACTCTCACACCATGAGTCCCTTCAGTTATGTGCTGTTTCAAGTAATTATCTCTTAGAAGATGTATGAATTCCATTTCCTTTTTGCCACGTGATATTTTCTCCTTCCAAATGAGGAAATACTATTATGATAAGTTAAACGTATTACTATCAGACAACTCTACCTATAAGATCCTAGACAAAGATCCCACCATAAAAAATCACAATGAAACAAACCAACTAATCTGTAATTGCAACATTTTGCCAGAAGAGGTGAAGAGAAGAATAAAATCCTCACATCCCATTACTCCCGGACTATATGGGACACCTAAAATACATAAAAAGGATATACCTCTCAGTCCAATCGTTGATGGAAGATCATCCCCAACTTACCTTTTGGCTAAGCATGTACCAGTAGAAGAGGTAATAAACATCATTCAAGACCTCTTTCCTCTAGACATCACACAGATGTTTAAACACTGCTTTCAGTCTAATTTCTTCAAGGTTAATAACACCATATACCAACAATTAGAAGGCCTAGCAATGGGAAGTCTACTATCACCATATTGTGCAGACCTTTTCATGGAAAAACTTGAAAAAGAAATTCTCTCAACAATCTCCCCTAGACCATCTATATGGTGGAGATATGTTGACGATATTTTCATTATATGGCAAGATAGCTTAGGAAACCTAAAATCGTTTGTGAATAAAATCAATTCCATACATAACAAGATAAAATTCACTCTGGAAGTTGAAAACAACAACCATCTGCATTTTCTAGACATCTTGATAAAAAGACAATCAAATGGTTAAAAATCGTTTAATTTTCTTGACCATAAAGCTCTGGAAAAACTTTTATTGGGATTATATTGATCAAGTGTATATAATAAACAACTAAGTTACACCAACTAGTTTCACCAACTGAGTCTATTGGCATCTTCAGGGTACATAACTGATGTAAGGCACTAAAAAGTAAAAAACTGTTACAAACTAAAATCAACCGATTCAAATTATATTAAACAAAGAACAGAGCGCGTACAATACATTCATAGAGCGTGGATGATCTCACTTGTTGTTATTTAGGAACGTTCTATAGTTAGCACTATAATTCAGTTCTGGCGAGTTGAAAGATCTGATAAGGGTTTTCCAGATTACGGGCAAGATTAGTCCTTGGTTCCTTTTAAGGTTTTGTGTACACCGGGCAACTGTTGTGGTCTCCTTAAAAATTCGGGAGCGGAAGTCCTCCTCCATGTTGAGGAGGACTTCCGCTTAGGACTCGGTTCTTCAACATGTGTACAATACTAAGTTTCTGAGAAATATGGTGTGAGGAAGTGAAATGTAAATAACGTCACTTATCATGAATGGATTTCCTCGAAGACTCGTCCACAAGATACTTTTCTCTGAACCCCGACAAAGACAACAAGATGATGTACGTTATATTTCTACCATCGTCATTCCATACTTAGGGACAGTTTCAAATAAGATTGCTAGACTCCTTAGACCACATAAAATAAGAGTGGCCTTTAAACCCACAGAAACGATTAGACAATTCTTAAGATCTCCAAAAGATAGCCATCCTTTCTCCAAATATGCTGGAGTTTATAACGTACCATGCTCGTGCAGGTTGAATTACATCGGCCAAACTTCAAGGAGCCTTGAAATTAGGCAAAAAGAACATATAGGTGACATCAATAATAACAGAGAAGAAAAATTGGGTTTAGCTTTTAATTTCTCAAGAACGAACCATACCATAGAGTGGGATAGAAGCACAATTCCTTACATGGAGGAGGACTTCCGCTCCGGAATTTTTAAGGAGGCCACAACAGTTGCCCGCTGTACACAAAACCTTAACAGGAACCAAGGACTAATCTTGCCCGTGATCTGGAAAACCCTTATCAGATCTTTCAACTCGCCAGAACTGAATTATAGTGCCAACTATAGAACGTTCCTAAATAACAACAAGTGAGATCATCCACGCTCTATGAATGTATTGTACGCGCTCTGTTCTTTGTTTAATATAATTTGAATCGGTTGATTTTAGTTTGTAACAGTTTTTTACTTTTTAGTGCCTTACATCAGTTATGTACCCTGAAGATGCCAACAGACTTAGTTGGTGAAACTAGTTGGTATAACTTAGTTGTTTATTATATACACTTGATCAATATAATCCCAATAAAAGTTTTTCCACAATCAAATAGTGTTCATTTATCTATTTACAGAAAGCCGACAGACACTGGAAGATACCTTCATTATACTTCTAACCATCACAAGATACACAAACTAAGCATTATCCATATGTTGAAAAATAGAGCACATAAGTTTATATCAGAAGAGGAGGATACACAGACTGAAATCTCAATAATAGCCAAAACATTATCACAAGGATACCCTCTGAACATCATCAAAAAATATCTATATGGTGACAACCCCAGACAAGAAGAAGAACCAAACTCCCAGCACATTTCTACTGTAGTGATTCCCTTCATCAAGTCAATTTCTTATCAAATAACCAGAATACTAAAAGTCGTCCACAACATCAGAGTGATCTTCAAACCAATCACCAGTATTAAACATTTTTTAGGATCACCAAAAGACAAGGTGCCATTCTACAAATATCCAGGAGTATACTACATTCCTTGCTCCTGTGGTCTCGCCTACATCGGACAAACTTCACGGAATTTGGAGATCAGACAGATAGAGCACGTTGGTAATGTAAACCACAACAAAAGTATTTCTTCCGGCTTAGACATCATTTCTGTACATCTAACCACACGATAGAGTGGCAAAATATCTCCATGCTGTATTTAGATGACGATTATAGATGTTATTTATTCAAGGAAGCAGCAGTAGTGTTAAAAACTGACAGAAACCTCAACAGAAACCAGGGTACTATTCTTAACAGTTCATGGAAAAACCTCATCCTCTCTCTCTCTCTCTCTCTCTCTCTCTCTCTAAATCTATCTGAACTACAGCTAGCTAGTAATCACATTATGCGTTTACAACAAACATGCTGCATGCATGATAATGATTAAGAACAATAAGTCCACTCAGTCTCTGTCATGCAAATGTGCAACCTTAGCTACTAGAGTGTTTACAATGTTTTTATGTTCCTTTCAATTTGCATTTACTAGTATTTTTTATACTTTTCTGTCAATGCCTTGAAAAAGCTAGACAGTTTGCTAGCAAAACTGGTAGGCAAAGAATGTTAAAATATTTGAATATGGTCAGCATTAAACAATAAGTTTTTTATGCTTAACTTTCAAATGACCAAATATGTTTAATTTGATAAGTTTCTCCCTCTTACACTCAACATTTTCAATTTTAGTTTCCCTGCCCAATGACTTCATCTTGTTCAGAAAACAGTAACTTCTTCAATCTCTTATGACCTTCCATGTTCAAATGCAACCCATCTCTTGCATACAGCTGTCTTTTACCTTCAAACACACTCCAGACATCAACAAATTCCAGACCTCTTTTTTTGCACATTCTTGCAATCATATCATTCATTATCATTGATCGTTTACTTAACTCATAATTGCCAAAATGAGGCAACACACACTATCCTCCTTTTGAAACTTTTCTTCTTCACGATATCTAACAATGTTTTTAAATCTTTTGCTACCCAATTAATACCACCACTCAGGCCATTTGTACCCACTATAACTATCATCTTTTCTGCATCATGCCCTCTCTTTATTCCTAAAGTCACTCTTAGTTACACAATATAACTGATTCTCACTATAGCAAACACCATAACAAACTAACAAAAAAGTATCAACTGAAGTCAAACAAAAAATTCAACAACAAACTATTCCTGTATTCCCTACTAATTTGCTACAGACTGTAGTTATGAAAAGATAAAAGTGATATTATAAATAATGGTAAATACAAAGTCAAAGATTACAACAGATTGTCATTATTCTGGCTGAAAATTAAAGCACTTTGGTTTTTTAGAGATCAAAAAGTCTTCTGAAGTTAATATTAATAATTTTACTTACTAAAAGTTCACATTCCTTCAAGGCATCATATCCATCTCTTCCTTGATGAAGGTAATTCTTTGTAACTAGCCTGTATTTCTAAAAAAAATGAAACAGACTTTTAGTATTTGATACATGAATAAAAATAATAATAAATAATATACAATATTAATATTATTGTAGGTCTGAGCTTTCCAAACTTTCAGGACCTGCATATCCCTTTTAAAATTTTAGTAACACTCCCACATCCTCTCAGGTAAAGGCAATTTGGGAGAAGTTGTAATAATATTTCATTCAAACAAAAAGAATCATAAAGGTATTTATTTTTTAACATTTGCATTATAATAATTTAACTGCTCACACTCATTACATATATTTCATCCTATTGCATCAACATATTCTATCAAGAAGTACTACAACTGTTTTCATTCCCTTCACTATTTTCTACTATCATTTCAAACAACCTGTTTATTAACAGTGATTCATGATAAGGAGTTTAGGAAATACAAAACAGAGATATTAATATTAATTAAATATTTTATTATTAAGTATTATTAGACTGCACCTCAAGGTTTGTTATTAAGCAACAACACAACTTAAAAAATAAGAGTATTATCAGCACACGTATAATAACCAATTCCAGTAATATACTTACTCACTCACCACTTCCCATGCAAAATATCATCACTTTTTCCTCACTCATGAGAACTTTATGCAATTTCAAGAACTGCCTTATAATTATCCCATCATCCACAGCTCTACACACACACGCATATCTCCCGTAACTTTAGAATATTACCAAAATTTTGAATATTTTGAATACTACCAGAGCAATAACATTTTCTATTATTTACTGTAGCATTAGAAAATAAAAACAGAAGCATCACTAGAATGAGTAGATATAATATAATCTACTAAAAAGCTGACAGAAGAAAGTCATCATTATCAAGAACAATAATGTGAGTTGGAAGAAAAATTAAGATAATGGCAATCTATCAAAAGCCTTCACAAAAGGGGGGGGGGTAGAGGTTTGTTGCCTTGGTTAATATGTTGGGAACTCAAATTATAGGCATTAATGAGAACTGGCTATCAGAATCAGACATATTGACTGGTATCAAGTGTAAAGGTTACAGTATTTTTAGACAGAACAGGAGAGGACAGGATGTGCTGCTAATGATGGATGACTTGAATCCAGTTAGTGTTGATAACTATGATTGTAGTACTAGTAACAGTATTTCATGTGGCAGTGAATTTGAAGCCATCTGGCATGAGGTGGAATCTAACAAGATCATTACATAATGGGGTGTTGTTACAGAACTGGTGGATCAGTTGCTAGTGAAGAAATGCACCACCACATAGAAATGATGGGAGCGAAAAGAGTAACCATAATGGGAGACTTTAATTATCTAAATATTGATAGGGTAGCAGTAAAATCTAATGAGAAGAATAAATCTGAATTTCTTGAGCTGTTGTCAGACAACTTCCACAAGCAGCATGTGACAGAAGGAATTCAAGGTCAAAGAGTGTTAGATATGATTATAGTGTCAGAGAGTGTTTCAGCTAAACACATAACTATTATGCCTCTGGTTGGTGACAGTGATCATGCAGTACTCACTCGGGAAGTGACTATGGTTATGAATGTTCTATTCAGAAAAGGTTACACTACAAAGTGGGAAATTATGATCAACTGAGGAGTATCCTAAGTTCAGCAGAATGGTATCAGCTGCTGGATGGGAACAATATTGACAGTGCATGGGAAGCATTTAAAAAATACTTAAATGATGCAATATCAGAATGTGTCCCAAGTGTTTGAAGAATAAATAGGATAGGAGTCAAATGGATGCGTAATCTTATTAAGTAAGAGATTTGTAAGAAATGGATGATGTGGAAGAAATACCATCTGCATAAGGATGATGCCCGTAATGAAAATTATAAGCAGGAGGTCAGAAGATTCACAACTATAGTATGGAAAGCTGAGTCTGAGTATGAAAAGAAACCTACAAGAATTCTATCAATATGCTGCAAGTAAAAGAAAGAACAAATATGAAAGAATAACTTTTTTGAATGCAGATGCTGAGAGGGTGACAGATGCAGAAGAGGTTGTTTAACTAATTAGTGCCCATTTTGCTAAAAGCTATCAACTTAGTGTATGCAACATTGAGTTCATTGCCACCTCTTGTGAAGAGGAGGTATTAGAGCTGTTGCACAAACTGAATAAGAATTCAGCAATAGAGACTGATGGGGAAAAGAGTGTTCTACAGAACTGGCTATTCCTTTGACCAGGCTATATAATTATTATTATTGTTACATGACACCTCAAAGGGGTCCAAAGACTCATCGAGTGAGAGTAATTGCTCTACAACTCCGTCTCCACCACTCAATACACCAACTACAGTGAACCGCAACTACCATCATCTACACCAAAGCCATCTACTGCCCACCACCAGCACTAGTATTTTCAGACAATCACAAACATCCCTGCACACGGTGAGATTTGAACCTGCATTCTTTCGGGTGGAGAGCGGATATACTAACCAGTCAGCCAACCAGGCCTCAGAGCAGGAAAGACTGAATGTATCATAATCCCATTGCACAAGGATGGTGCAAAGACCGATGTATCCAACTATTTACCAATCAGCAGCTCATGGTGAAGATTTTGGAAAAATTAGTTAGAGTTCATTCAGAAATGGGATGACATTGCATTCAGAATGGGATGACAGTGAATCTCTACTTTACAATGAACAGCATGGGTTTATTAAGGAAAGGTCATGTCTTAGCAACTTGCTCACATTCTATAATAATGTTACCATTAAACTAGACAAGGGGAAGGGATACACTATGATACTTTTAGATTATGCTAAGGCTTTTGACAGAATACAGCATGGAAGGCTGTTACATAAATTGAAGTACAGGTAGTCCTCGTAAGTCGTAAGTCGATTCTGACGTAAGTCGAGGACTTTTGTTAATTCTTGATTTGTTTGATTTCTGCTATAATATTTTCATAAATTAGGTTTCTATATAACTTAAATGGTGAAAAATGTATAAACTTACATAAACATTTATAAATTATTTATTAGCACATACAAATACATAAATACAAAATTCAGAAAGAAAAATTTAAGAAAAAAATACATAAACACATATCAAAAATGGTGCACTTACTTTAATTTGAAATTCCTTTAAATATTAGTTAACATAAACAAAAAAACTTATTAACAGTGTCTTTAATTAAACAGGTGAGTAACTGTCACTTATTTGGACGATATAGTTATTTCTCGCGATCGGGAGTATCTTTTTTAATCAGAAAATTGGTTAATGTTATCTGTTGGATTTTTTTCTTTTTTTCTTCATATATTTTGTGATAACATCTGACTGCTTCTCGAATTTGCTTTTAGACTTTTGTTAATTCTTGATTGAAGCGATCAGTGTCTAGATCCATATTTTCGAGTAGCTTAAGTCCTTGATTTAGTTTAGAAAATACTTCAGCAAATCCTTTTACAGCGAATTTTTTTCACGATTTCTCTTCTTCATCTTTCTCATTATTCCTTTCTTCTTCTACAACTCTTTTGTTTTGGAAAATCAAGTCTTGATCAGTCAGTTCACCTTCTTCGTGATCTGCAAATTCTTCCATAGCGGTAATATTGATTTCTAAATCCAGTTTACTTGCAATTTCAATGATTTCTTCACCAATTTGTTCTAACATACTATGTTCATCGTACTCTTCAAGTGTCTCCTGCAGTAGTAACTTCTTCCAAATTCTTTGCATACATTGTTCCAATACTTCCTTCCATGAAGTTCCAATGTTCTGGATACATTGGTTAATATTGCAATTTTTCCAAAAATCACGTAATGTTATAGCATCGTCGTCCGTTGCTGTTATTGCTTGAGAAAATGTAGTTTTCAGGTAATATGTCGTGAATGTAGCAATTGAACCTTGATTCATAGGTTGAATCACAGCTGTTGTATTGGGCGGTAGACACATCACATGTATATTTTCATTCAAATTGCCGATGTGAAGATGATGTCCTGGAGCATTTTCAAGCAGCAATAGAATTTTAAAAGGAATGTTTTTTTCAAGACAGTAGGCACGTATTTCTGGAATAAAACAATTTAAGAACCAGTCTTCGAATAAAACAACTGTCATCCAAGCCTTATGATTAGTCCTGTAATAAACTGGCAATTTATTCTTGTCGATGTTTTTTTCAAAGCTCTGGAGTTTTGTGAATGGTAAACAAGAAATGGTTTTAATTTAAAATAAAACCAGCAGCATTTCCTACAAGAAGAATCGTAATCCTATCTTTAAATGCCTTAAAACCAGGTGCCGACGTAACTTCTCTGTGAATGTAAGTTCGTTATGGCATTCTTTTCCAGAACAGTCCGGTTTCATCTACGGTAAAAATCTGCTCTAGCAAATAGCCTTCATCTTTCTTCATCTCTTTCAGATTTTCCTTGAAAATTTCGGCACTTTCAAAATCGGAACTAGCGGCTTCTCCTGTTATTTGTATTTTATATAAGTTAAATTGGCTTTTGAATCAATAAAACCAACCTTTACTAGCATTAAATGTATACTTGCTGTATTTATCTTCTTGTTGTTTCCTTAATTGTCAATAGGCTGCGTGCTTTTGTTTGAATCGTAAACAAACTGAGAGGAATATTCTTGTTGATTTGATCATCTATCCATATCATTAAAAGCTTCTCCATTTCATGAATTGGCCCTTCTTTTTTTTCGTTAAAACTATACATTTCATATTAACTGCCCCTTTAGCTGCCTCCATTATTCTTGATTTATCTTTTATGATTGTTGAAACAGTTGAATGCGATAGTTTTTCTTCTTGTGCTATTTCACCGACTTTCTTTCCTTTGTCATATGCTTTAATGACCTTCATTTTAACATCTAAAATTAAAGCTTTCCTCGCCTTCTTTTTTATGTTGGAATTTTCATCAGTAGTTTTACTTCTCTTACTGGACATGATAGGGTTATGACGAGATACAAAAATTGCAACGAGAGAAAAACAAACACTTCGACTGCTGATTAGCAACTAACGTGCCAAAGGCTGTGATAAGTCATAAGTGGATGAATCATAGCAGCGGCTATTGCGTATTGGTGATAGGCTTTGCTTGTCGACTAATGGCGACACTGTGATGTGTATACAAATGCAATGTGATATATGTATGTATATGCTGGCAGCAAAGTTAAATTAGAGAATTTTTAATAATAATAAATGCTGGCGGCAAAGTTAAATTAGAGAATTTTTAATAATAATAATTTTGCCCGTCGTAAGTCGAGGACTACCTGTATATGGGTTTGGATTATAAAATATTAGCGTAGATAAGAGGACAGTTGACTGACAGATATCAAAAAGTGTATACAGGGGATGTGAGTCTGCAAGATTCAAGGTAACTAGTGGTGTACCGCAAGGATCAGTCCTTCGTCCACCGTTATTCAATCTATACATTAATGATACTGGGAAGGATTTGACAGGCAACATACACCTATTTGCTGATGGTGCAAAGATAGGTAGGGTATTCAGGAATGCTGCTAATATGCAGTACTTGCAGAATAATTTGAATAGGCTGGCCAAGTGGTTAATGTATCCACTCTCCAGCCAAAAGGCTGCAGGTGCGAATCCCACCGTGGGCATGGATATTTGTGATTGTCTGTGAAAATACTAGTGGTGATGGTGGTGGTTAGCAGTAGATGGCGTTGGTGTAGATGAAGGTAGTTGTAGTTGGTGGATTGAGTAGTGGAGACAGAGTTGTAGAGTAGCAACCCTCCATCAATGAGTCTTTGGACTCCCTGGAAGGTGTCACATACAGTAAAACTCTCGATTTAACGGACTATTAGGGGCTAAGGGTTGTCTGTAAAATTGAAAGTCCGTTAAATCGCGAATTTTAGGAATGGTATTGAAAATAAAACACTTTCAGTGATACAGTATTAATATATTTTAATGAGAACATTTTTATGTAAATACCATTTTACTAAGGATTGGGCTTGAAAAAAGCATCAAGTTTCAGTTGCCTTTCACTTTTATACTGTTTCTTAATAATTAATGATCGAAATACCTGAAAATGTTCGTAATAAGTAATCACCTCTGGATCTGAAGATACACCTATGAACGAGATGATGTCATTCATGGATAGTTTCGGACCAGCTGGAACCGCTTCTTCTTCCTCATTGTCAACCTCCTGATCGCTCTGTAGAATATCTTCAGCAATCTCTTCCTAGCTGAGAATTTGGTAGCCTGGGTCACCCTCATCAATGTCTAGCCATTGTTCAATGTCATTCTCACTGACATTATCACCAACTCGCATCAAAGTTTTGTGGGAATCAGAGGTTTCAAAACCTCTGAAATCGTATTCTGGTTCATTCCTGTTCAGTAACTTGGTTTAGCCATTAGTCAATCTCCTTCCAAGCGGCAGCAAAATTAAAGATGATGGACTTGATATTGCATGCACACAAATTTTGAAGTGTCCTGGCTCTTCTTGTATCTTCTTTAGGATTGTTTTCATTCTCCAAAACAACCATAACCTCTTCAAGAAACTTCTTCTTATACAACCTCTTGCGGGCAACAATGACTCCCTGGTCTATAGGTGTATTATAGAAGTGCTGTTTGGAAAAAGGACGATACATTTTATTCTTCCATTCCTACTAACCAACTTCTCAGCATTAGAATGGGCTGATGCATTATCAAGAAGTAAAACAGCTTTTACATGTTCATGAGAGATTTTCAGGACGGTAGTTTTGCACTTCAGGTAAGAAGTGATTGAAAAACTAGTCAGAAGTTGCCTATCATCTATTCCTTGAGCTGGAATAGATGACAGGCAACTGATTCATAACATTCTTCAAAGTGCAACGCTTTCTTGCTCTTCTGACTACCATCAGCTTGAGGCAATACGTGCCATCGGCCAGGTGTGCTAATCTCATGTTTGTTCACGATGGTGTTTTCAGGAACACAACAGAACAGGTCTGTCTCATCTACATTGTAAACTTGAGACAAAATAAGACCATCAGATTCAATGACTTCATTGATGTATTTTCTGAAGGGCTCAACTTGTTCAATATCGGTGCTCAGTGCTTCACCACATGTTAGGCTGTTCTTAATGCCATGGCGTTTATGAAAGTCCCAAAGCCACCCATCACTCGCCTGTAACTGTATGCCAATGTGTTGTGCCAGTTTTTCAGCACCGATCTTAGTTCAACAATGCCACTAGACTGCTGTTGAACGAACCACTTGAACGACTGCTGTTGAACGAAGCTGGCCAAGCATAAATTCTTATGCTTGGCCAGCTTCAAATTTCTTATTTGCCACAGTGAAACCACTTGTGGAGCTCCCAATGCTATATATTTTATACATATAAAATATATATAGATATACTTTAGCAAAAACTGAGCAAGTTTGTCTTTATTTTTGCATATGTCCAAAACTGTTTGCTTTTTCATTCTATAAAGTTCACAAACATGAGCAACAGATGCACCACTTTCCAACTATTTCTGCGCTATCGTCAAGTTTACTCGTTTTCTTTTAACCTCAGACATATTAACTGATATTAATAACGGTTTAACACTAAAAATTACTCCAGTAACAATTACTCCACCAACTAAACACCACATGTTTTGCGTTAGCAATGCTATTGACACTATGCTACCGAACCAAAGCACATGCACATGTGCGAACTCTTAGGAGTATGCACGAAATATCATGAATGCACGCGAATGTATCCGAAGATGCAATTTATAAACACAGCCAATTACTTCCAATTAATCATAGTATTATTTATTTATTTTTTTATTAATTATTTCGTTATCTGTATTCATTTGTCAAATTATATCCATTAAATCTGAGGTCTGTTGAATCGGGGTCCGTTAAATCAAGTTTACTGTAATAATAAAATAGGCTGGAATTGTGGGCATGAAAAAATGGATGTCAGTTCAATGCAAAGTCATGAACGTTGGCATGATTAGATATTCAGTGTCGTATTATATGGGTGGGATTATGCCAGAATAAACTGATCAGGCTAGGGATCTTGGAGTGTTAGTAGATAGGAAATTGAAGTTCAGGGGCTATGTAGAAAAAAGATTGCAAATACAACTCAAAAGATAATTGCAATTCTTAAACAAACTTTGACATGTAAAGATAAGGATATCATTTTGCCTCTTTACAAGGCCTTGATAAGACCTCACTTGGATTATTGTATGAAACTAGGTCTGGTCTCCTGGTTTCTGTTGTGATTCTGATACAGTAGAGAGTGTGCAAAGGAGAGTTTTAAAAATGATATCAGGATTGTAGAATACAGGTTATGAAGACAGATTAAGAATTTATAGACTGCAGACACTAGCAAACAGGAATGATATGATCGAGACATACAAACTTCTCATACAGGATTTCGGCTGATGGAATTTTTCATTTTATGGAGGGTGGGGAAAGGACAAGAGGGCTCCTTGGAAGCTGAGAATGAATGCCGCAAAGAAGGGGGTGAGGGCTAGATATTTCTCTCATAGGGTAGTGCATGATTGGAATGGATTGCCATTAGATGTTGTGTGTGTGTGTGTAAATGAATTTAAGAATAAGTATGATAGTCGGCATATAGCATTTGGCCTCCCTCAATGAGCCCCTGACTCCCTGGAGGTCTCTCTTAATAATAATAATAATAATAATAAAATCTAAGTATATCACTGTGTATGCATCTCCCTTGTCCAATACACCTGTCACCTTATTGTAATAAGTAAGCAGATTACTAAAACATGATTTCCCTTAGCAAATCCACCAAAGAGAATCCCGTTGAAAGTTTATTTTTCACTTGGTTAGAGTATAATAAAATTAGTTTAATCCTTTATCCAAGTGTGAGCAAACAAAGTTTGCGCCTGAAAGTATCTTCAGGACTGGGTTAAGGTGGTACAACACCAGGGCAACTCGTTGCAAAGGTGGAGCAAGTTACCAACACTCCTATCTCAGTATCTCCTATAATGCAAAACACATCTCCTTGCGGATATGTCTAATGTTATGCATTAAGGGAAGGGCCACTACCCAGACTAGTTTCATCCTTTATTGAGGTCTCCTCAGTTGCAACGAGTTGCCCTGGTGTTGTACCACCTTAACCCAGTCCTGAAGATACTTTCATGTGCAAACTTTGTTTGCTCACACTTGGATAAAGGATTAAACTAATTTTATTATATTCTAACCAAGTGAAAAATAAACTTTCAACATCTTTCTCTAAATCCAGAGTAATTTATTAAAAAAAGGGTGGCACACCATTTGGCAACTCCTATAGGTGGAGATGACCTGCTAATGCTTCTGCCTGGTATCTCTACATGACCGGTGAGAACCACCATACCCTTGGAGGGTAACGGATGGCAATGCTGTAGCCAATGAAGTTCTAACTGAGGCTCCGCTATTGCTGTGACCCTCCTGCCATGATCAGAGCTTTAATAGCCCAATAACACCTTATCCCTACACTGTCCTCTACAGATAACGGGGAAGATAAAAAGCATTCTTGCTTCGCCCATTTAAGCCAGTCCTTATAAGGACATTTATGAATGGTATCTCTACTTGGGCCTGGCTCCCACTGAAGAGACCTCAATAAAGGTCGAAACTAGTCTGGGTAGTGGCCCTTCCCTTAATGCATAATATTAGACATATCTGCAAGGGGATGTGTTTTGCATTATAGGAGATACTGAGATAGGAGTGTTGGTAGCTTGCTCCACCTTTGCAACGAGTTGCCCTGGTGTTGTACCACCTTAACCCAGTCCTGAAGATACTTTCAGGTGCAAACTTTGTTTGCTCACACTTGGATAAAGGATTAAACTAATTTTATTATACTCTAACCAAGTGAAAAATAAACTTTCAACATCTTTCTCTAAATTCAGAGTAATTTATTAAAAAAGGGTGGCACACCATTTGGCAACTCCTATAGGTGGAGATGACCTACTAATGCTTCTGCCTGGTATCTCTACTTGTCTCTACTTGGGCCTGGCTCCCACTGAAGAGACCTCAATAAAGGTCGAAACTAGTCTGGGTAGTGGCCCCTCCCTTAATGCATAACATTAGACATATCCGCAAGGAGATGTGTTTTGTATTATATTATATTATATTATATTATATTATATGTTATATTATAGGAGATACTGAGATAGGAGTGTTGGTAGCTTGCTCCACCTTTGCAACGAGTTGCCCTGGTATTGTACCACCTTAACCCAGTCCTGAAGATACTTTCAGGCGCAAACTTTGTTTGCTCACACTTGGATAAAGGATTAAACTAATTTTATTATTACAAAGAGAATCCCATTGTTGTCAACTGAATTCTGGATCTTGATTCTTATTAACTTCTCCAATACATTACCACAACATCTGACCACAGATTGGCCTATTATTTGCAGCTTGAGTTCTGTCACCTCCCTTACATAGAGATACATTGTTGCTCTCTGTATACTTCTTTGGAACTTGGCCTAACACAAGACTTAAATTATACAAATATGTCAATGCCTTGACACATTCCCTGAAAACATGTGGTAATATAATATATCATCAATCCCACAGACTTATTAACATCAAGTTTACTCACTTACTGATATACCTCTTGTTCACTCACAGTTAGTTTCACCTCTTCTTTTTCCACTACACTCAAATTCCACATGTTGTTATATTGACAAGGATGAAATACTTTTATGAACTGCTCATTTAGTATCTTAAAAGCCTGTGTAGCTCAGTGGATGTGGCATTTGCACACGACGGCGCTTGACTGCACGAAGGTAGACTTTGTTTCAAATCTAGTCATCGACTAGACGAAATTCCAAAAACTTGGGTTTTTCATCCCATAAACTCAAGAAAATCGACCATAGAACCCACATTATTTCAGACATTAAATATATTGTGTTAGGGACCACGAGATGGCGGCACTTGTTGAGTCGTCTCTCTTCACTGTGTGCCGCTTAATTAGGGATAGCCTTGGGCCAGCTATTTCTGATTGGCTGCCAGTGGAAACTGAACTGCCCACTCAGTCTCCAAATGTTAGATAGGGCTAAACGGCCTTGACTACTCCCTATACTGGAATAAAAAGGCATTAGCTGATAGCATTTAGTATCTTAACTATATCCTCACAGTGGCTATCCATTTTCACCAATCAGTGGCATTCTTCCATAATCATACTTTTTTCTGCTTGCTATATATCTAAACAATTCCCTAGAGTTTTTCTTTGGCTTCATTAGCTAACTGCTATTTGCTGGCCTGGTTGGCTGTGTAATTAGATTTACCCACTCTCCAACCAACATGTTGCAGGTTCAAATCCTGCAATGGGCATGGATGTTTGTGATGGTCTTTAGGTGGGAGATGAACTCCATCACCTGGTGGGAGATCACTGCTCTGCTTATTGGAGGTCTGAAGTAGCTTTAAAAAGTTTCATGTTTGGTCTCTAGAGCAGGATTTCTGGCTATGTAAAAATAGATAACAAATATATATAACTGAGAAAAATGGGAGAAAAAAATCCTTAGCCCACCCAAGGTAGAAATGTACTATGGGTTTATTAATAACCTTTCAACCTTTCATGGGTAGGAACCAGATTAAAAAAAAAAAAAAAAATTACAGTCACCCTCCCTTTCCTTGATCTTTGTACTCCTCATAAAATGGTTATTATTACCACTTATCTTATGTTGTCTCCATAATGCCTTCTTTATCTGTAATATATGCTTAATCTCTTCATTCATCTATTTCAAATCTACTTTATTTAAGCTTCTTAACATGAAATATATGAAAGACATTGCTTGTGCTAGATACTTCTTGAATAGCACCCAACCAATATTGATCTCCTTTTTGCCCAACTCCTCATTCCATGATACAACCAAGCTGTCTCATCAGCTTTTCATAATAACTAGCCTTGTAGTTTTATATATATATAGAATTTAGTTCAAGAGTTTCCAGAAATGAAACAGTAAGTGATCAGAATTTAGCAGAATAAAATGAATTTCATATGTAAAAAAGAAAATATGTGCAAAAGATTGAAGAGAAATCAAAATTAATTGGCTTTCAGAGATGAACTGTAGATTTGAATGTGTAAGCATTAATAGAAAAAAAATGACACATCAAAAATAAGAACCAAAATATAGAGACCCAGAAAAGAAAACATTCATGATCCAGCAGGGAAGCATGTGGTGAAGTTGCCTTAAAGCACAAGAAACAGAATTTCATGGGAACTCAAGGTGGGTGCAGGAAAAGAAAAAATTATACTAAATTCTTGAAAAGTAAGTCAGTGCCTTTAAAGAATACAGAAAAAAAGGTAAGAAAGTTAAGTAGCAAAAGATAAATACCATATGGCTTAAAAATGAAGGAAAGTGCAATAAAAAAAAAAGGTATCAAAGCTGATAAAAGTGACATAAAAACTGAATATATCTCTTCTGGATATCTGAAGTAATTACATTGAAAATTATCATCATCATCAAATTCCTGATATGTATCCTCAGGGGGATGTATAGGATATTATTTATTATTATTACACATCTCCAGGGAGTCCAATACTCATCGAGGAAGGGCATCTGCTCTACATTTCTCCATCTATACCACTCAACCCCATCATCTACATCTATGCCATCTACTGTCCACCACAAACAATCACAAACATCCATGCCCACGGCAGGATTCGAACCCACAGCCTTTTGGCTGGAGAGCGGATATGCTAACAACTCGGATAACCAGTACTATTATGATAGCACTACATGAAAAAGTTACATGATTACTAACTTCCTATCTACAATTTTCTTCCAAATTAATCTGTTATCTGTCAAGAATCCAACATTATCAGATATAATATTTCTATCTTCCAAGGCACTTTTTACTATATCAATTCACCTACATCTTGGTCATCCTTTGGGTCTTTTTTCTGCAAACCTGGCAAAGAACACTTGTTTTACTAATCTTTCCTCACCCATCTGTTTAAGTGACCATACCAGTTGAGATCAGCTTTAACATATTCCTGAATGCAAACAATATTTGGTTTTTTCCTGATATCCTCATTTTTAATGATACTGCTATTCAAGTCATCTGTTCACACCCCCTAATCTTTCTCAAAACTCTCAATTGTGTGATTTCCAGTCTTTGATCAAGCGTTTTATTTCTAGTCCAGATCTCAGATCCATAAGTTAAAACTGGTTTGAACACTGTCTTATATACAGCTCATTTAATATAATATAGTAATAATAACACAGTTAATTAGTGTTTTGACTAATTTCTTTCTTATTCTATATAAATTTATTCACCTGACTTCCTACCATACCAGCATTACTAATTCTGCTGTCTATTTCCATATGTAATTTGCTGACTTCACTAAAAATTATGCCTAAACAGCTGAAATGTTTTACTTGTTCTATACATTTCCCATTCAGGATGTAGTTGATGTTTTCAATGTTTCTGTCTATTTTCTATGTCTTTCTTCTTTTATTGCTGATTTACATACAAATTTATTACAACAGTTATTCAATTTAGTAAGGGAATCTTGCAGACTTGTACTAAGATTAACATTGCCAAGTCAGATATCATATTCAATACCACTTTCTTTCTTTCATTCATACGAGAGTAGTCTGAAAAGTTCTTGGCCTAACAATGAAAAAACGAATTTATAATTTTCAACATAATCTCCCTTAACACTAATACATTTATTCCAACAATGCTCGAGCATCATTATCCCGTCCCTGTAATGGTACTCCCTCGACAGCTGCAATCACCTCTTGATTCGAAGAAAAATGCTGACCAGCAAGGAAGAGTTTTAGTTTTAGGAAGAGATAGAAGTCACAGGAAGCCAAATCTGAGAAATAGGGTGGATGTTCCAACAATTCATAGTGCAGATCCCTTGATTTTCCCATTGCCAAAACATTTGTGGACAGGTGCATTGTCCTGACAAAAGATGATTTTTTCTTCTGTAAATTGGGTCTTTTCTCACAAATTTTTTCGTCTAGTCTGGTTAAAAGATCGGAATAATATTCCCTGGTTATTGTTTTACCCTTTTCAAGATAATTAATAAACAAAATGCCTTTAGCATCCCAAAACACCGATTTCATGACCGTTCCTGCTGATGGAACCGACTTTGTCTTCTTTGGCGCTGAACAACTGGCTTCTGTCCACTGTTTTGACTGCTGTTTGGATTCTGGTGTGTAATGGTGAATCCAAGTCTCATCCATAGTAATAAATCAATACACAAAATCAGCTTTATTCTTGTTAAAACACTCCAAGCACTGTCCAAAGATTTTCATGCAAGCGCATTTTTGGTCTGCAGTGAGCAAGTATGGCACCCATCTTGTGCAAAGCTTCTTCATTTGCAATTCTTCATGCAAAACATATCCTACATGTTCATTTGAAATGGCTATAGTCTCAGCAATTTCATGCACTTTGACTCGCTGGTTATCCAATACCATATCGTGCACTTGATCAATGATTTCTGCTGCTGTTACACTTTTTGGACACATCCTTAAGCTGGTATGGCCATGTTTAAACTCGGCAGCCCATTTTTTAATTGTCAAAAATGAAGGAGAAGAGTGCCCATAAACTTTTATGAACTTCAAATGAATTTCTTTTGGTGTTAAACCTTCTTTTACAAAGAATTTTATAACTGCATGATACTCAATTTTATCCATTTCAAGGGATACAGACAACACTTTTGCTTCAGACAGCTGGATAAAACAAACTACTTGATAGAATTACTTGCAATTTCGCACTGATGCTTATGACAGATGTACCAACTTGGAAAAAAAAAAATATCGCCGATAGTGTTGCCATCTATGGTTGAGACCGAGAACTTTTCAGACCACCCTCGTAATGTGATCCATACAGATAATGAATAACAGTGGAAATAATGTCCACCTTGTCACACACACCTGATTTAACATCAAACTATCTTCCTGTACCTCCTTCAATTCTAACCACTGAGTTACATATAGAGACTATGTATTGCTCTATATAATGTACATCCCATTACATCATTTTCACAATTTTTCTTAACCATTTCTCAACAATATTTGCATAAATCTTACAGGAACACTCAGTAGGAAATTCCTGTATAATTCTCACATTCAGTTTTATTTTCCTTTTCATAGATGAGTACTATGAGACTCTACTCCAATCACCTTCTGAATTATGCAGTGTAGCCACTGTAAAACTTTACACGCCCATATTTGAGTATTTCTGGTCGAATTTCATCTATTCCAGCTGCCTTTCCACATTTCACATTTTTGATGGCTTTCTTCACTTCAAGTATTGATATGTATTTCTGATTACATTCCTGTTGAGCATTTTCTACCACTGTGCTGATAATGCTTGTTTCATTTAGCAATCTTTCAGAATAATTACTCCAAACATGTAGACACCCTTTCCTCCATTTCTAAGCTTTTTCAATAGTCTCCAGAATATTTTGCTACTATCCTGATATTTTTTTTTATGTTCTTACCAAAGTCTTCCCATGACTTTTATTTAGATAGTTTAATACAGTGCTTCACTTTCTTACATTTTTCTCTGTATTATGTAAGATCACAAACTGATTTACTAGCCAGAACTTTTTGATATGCTTGACTGCCTCTTTAACTTCCTGAGTCCACCATGGAGTTCTGTTTCTATACTTACAGAGAACTTCACTACTTGCCTCTCTGGCTGAATCAATGTTTTTTCAGGGTTTGCCACTGAACCTCCAAGGTCTAGTTCTTGTTTTCAAACCGTTTCCTTTTATCTTGAATTATATTAATATATTTCAGTCTACATATCATCTCCATATCTCCAAAAGCTGCTCAACTTTGATTATTTTTAAAACTTTCTTATGTACTCTTATTTTCAATAGGAAATTCAATTTTATCCTACTAAAAACTAAATGGTGATCACTTTCAATTTCAAAATCTTCTGTATATTCTCGTGTCCTAACCAGTGGGAAAACATCAATATCAACAATAACACAGTCAACAAGACTTTTTTTTATTTCTTGTATCTTATCTTATCTCCATTTGAATTTGTGACATTTTTCTGTCGGAACAGCGTGTTAGCAATAGCTAGTCCATGTCCTAAACAAAAATCCAGCAAGTACTTACCATTATTATTAGCTGTGCTCTTTTCTCCAAATTTTCCCAGAAAATTTCTTTATGCCTAGTAATAATTTCCTACTCTGCTATATATCAGATATTCAGAAATGAGACAGAAGAGCTGTAGAAATATTCTTCTGAGTCTTTTTCCAGTCATCTTGACACGAAACACCTGTTTTGCTAACCTTTCCTTTCTCAATCTGCTTAAGCTATACTGCATTAGACTAGATCTGCTCACACATCACAAATGCTAACAATGTCAAGTTCCTTCCTAATATCCTCATTTTAATCTGATTCTGCCACTGATGCCATTTTTTCACTCCTTAAATTTTTCTCGGAACTCTCATATCTGTGGTCTTCAGTCTGATGAGTTATTGCACCTCAACTCTCAAATCCATGAATTAAATTATTTAAAATAAAGAGCCAATAGGCTTCATTTCAGCAATGTAAACATTATTTAAATTAAGAGGATATTAAATCCCACATTGTTTCACAACCGAATAAGAAACTCAAAGATCGGAATCAAAGAGTTTCATGCCGAATATAGTAACTATAAAAATATCAGCGACCACTAGCATGATCTAAAGCACGTAGCCCAATTACGTAGTACAAACTAGGGCAACTCGTAGCAAAGGTGGAGAAAGTTCTGATCGCTATGCTTAGTATTTTCCATAATGTAAAACCCATCTCCTATGAAATGTATGATGTTATACATTATGGTGGGAGGTCACTACCCAGACTGGTTTCGATCTTTATTGAGATCTCATCAGTGAGTAGCTAGACCAAAGTAATACTAAGGGTATAGTGAAAAGAACATATACTCTGCTATACAAGTTGTCAAAAAGGTGCACCCATAAAAAAAAAATAATAAAAAAAACATGAATTAAAATTGGTTTGAACATTCTTGTATACTTCTGGTCTAGTGCTTTGGTTAATTTCTCTCATTCCATATAAATTTATTGAACTTGCTACTCATACCCAGCTTTGTTTATTCAGTTGTCTATTTCAATATTTAATTTACCATCTTCACAAAAAATTTTAACTAAATGGCTGATACATATTACTTATTCCATGTTTCCCATTCAGGGTGAAAATTAAATTGAAAGCTGATGTTTTTAATGTTCCAATCTATTTTCATAGTCTGTCTTTTTATTGTTGATTTTCATACCAAATTTGTTACAACAGTTATTTAATTTAGAATCCTGAAGACTTGAACTGGGATTATTTAGGCATATAATATCATCCACATAAAGTCAAGAGCAAAGTTGAATGCATCTCCAATTTTGATAACTGGTTTGATGCCACTTTCTTTCATAAAGTGATCCAAAACCCATGTGCCAGTCTGCTTGATGAAGTAGTTAGTGTATCCATTCTCCAACCAACAGGCTGCAGGTTTAAATGTTTCTAATTGTCTTTAGGTAGGAGATGAATTTCACTGTCCATGTGAGACCACTACCCTGCTTATTGAAGGTCTGAAGTGGCTTGAAAAAGTTCCATGTTTGGTCTCTAGAGCACGGTTTCCAGATCAGGTAAAAAATACCTAAAATAAAATAAAATAGAGCAAAACTGGAGGGGGGGGGATCCTTATCCCACCCATGGTATGAATGTATTACAGTTTTACAAACAAACCTTTCATGAGTGGGAACCACATAAAGGGGATGTAAAATAAGACTGGAGATAGTGTGAATCCTGCCTTATTCCTGATTTTATATTAAACTTCCTGTATTCACTTCAATTCTAACTGCTAATTTACAACTTAAATATACACTGTATATTGTTTAATATCATATCTCATTTGCACTATATAATTGCAACATTCTGAACAGCTTTTCTCTTGGCACCTTGCTGTATATGTTTTTTTTTTTTTTCAGAGTTTTTAGCTCATCTTAGTGTAGGAAATGGGAAAGCAGTAAGGAGATGCCTTACTAATTTTCCATTTCCTAGTAAGAAGCAGTACTGGAACTGAGCCTTATGGAATATTGAACCTTTATGCCAAATGAAAATATAAATGGCTTGCTGATATTCAATTGTATGCAGATAATGCAAAGCAAAATCTAAATTAGCTGAAAAGGTACATAAATAAATGAGGATTACCAATTTAATGTAGCCAAGTATATGATTTGGAGATTCAGAGTTGAATGTCTGTGTATTCGACTGGTAGAACAATACTGGAGGAGTGGAAGAGATATAGGAACTTCATCTCCTTGTGTGCCATCACTCCAAGCTCCACCATCATTAAAAGTGGTGAAAACAACTTATCAAACTGCTTTGTTGTTTGGAAATTGCAGCAGAAGCAACTCAGGCTGAGACCAGTGCTTTTATGTCTGTACATTGCAAATGTTCTTCTGGCTGGTTTCTGTTTTGTGAGATGAAAGACCAGAGTTTTTAGGAAGAAAATCTTGCTGCTATTATATGTGATGGTGAACTTGCATTCATTTGAAAAGTGTTTATAAAAGTTCCTCATATTCTAGGCAGGATTTGAACCAAGGTCATTCCAATCAAAGGGCACTGTTGACATTGACTGGGTAGTGACCGAGCTAAGAAGCTCCAGCACTTCTGTAATGTTAAGCAGGACATTCAGTTCACAAGCAGAGATGAGATAGTAGTTTCATTGAATTAATGGTAATGATCATATTGATCATTACCATTAATCATAAACTGAATTTGGACTACTGTGCGCAGGTCTAATCGCCTTGATTTCAAGTGAATTAGTAAACTTTGGAGAGGGGAAATAAAAAGTAGCTGAAAAAGGGGACTGTGAAATGCCAACAATGAAGATGGACAAAGTACAATCTGGCAGATATAAGGAAGACATGACTGAGAAATACAGTTTGTGCTTTCATCAGGATGATAAGATACTCTTTGGAGATTTTCTGAAGGATAAAAGCAAAAGGAGATTTTCTAGAGGGTAAAAGGATGGTAGAGTATATCTCCTACAATTAGTTTCTCTATTCCATAGAGATCCTGTAAGAATAATAATATTATTAATAATAATAATAACAAACCTGTTTAAGATCTAAATATTCATCCCCAATCTTAATGTATTTGGTATCAATTCTACTGCCTGGAGGTTTTTTAGGATCAAATGCAAAATTTACACCTGCCACTTGTGGAAATCTTCCTTCCAATTTGGGATATTGTGAAACACCATTTTCAAGGGCTAACCATATCTGTTCACCTGAAAAGGATTTACATAGGGGATATGAAAAATACAGAAACTTTCCAAATATAAACTGACTTTATATCTAGCATCACTAAAAATGTACGAGATCATATGGCACAATATAAGCAAATTTCTTGTTATCTCTAGTATAATATAAATTCAAGTTTTATGCTTTATATAAACGTTAGATAACGATAATAACAAATGATAATAAAGTGATATAAAATTTTCTGTTTTTTTATGATACTGAAGCTATTGCAAAAGTGCAGTATATGTGACACTCATGATTTCAACCAGTTCATAAACATAAAAATTTATATATTCTGTACATCATTTATCCACTTCAGAAGAAAATATTGATAAAAAGCATATAATTAGCCTTCATTGTGTTAAACTGCCACAGCAGCCATTTATATATATATATATATATATATATTTTTTTTTTTTTTTTTTTTAAACAAAACTATAGATATATCATCCCCATGCATGAGAAGTCCCAAGACTATGACATGAGAGTGGCATGTGTGGGCAACCAATTTAATGCATACATTAATCTGTTAATGTTTATTATAGTAATATAATTTACAATAAATTTTCACTAACAACATTTATTTCAAATTTTTTGCCAAAAAAAAAAAAATAGTTTCTTTTTATATAACTTCATCTTCATTTAAGGAGAGAAAGAGCAATCTCTCCGTCTTCATATTTGCCCCTGTCATCATGATGATGAGAAAGAACATGCTGATAAGAAACTTTCACTTCTCAGCAGGGATCCAACCTAAAGAGAATAAGAGGCTGCAATAATTATGCATGTATACTCCATACCTTGAGAGCATAATATCAGGAGATAATCCCACCACCTCTCTCAACAATATGGTATTATTAAAACTCTAACCAATAGAGCCTATAATCTTCATTCCAGTGGAACCTCTCTTTCAACCAAACTCAACTACATACACAACAACTTCCTTTCCAGTGATTACAGAATTAAAAAATAATCAGTTCCACTGCCATCCCTTCAGAAGGATTTCAGAAATGCCATCACTATCCCCCAAATCCATGGCACAACAGAAAAATTGCCAAGTTTTTAAAAGTGCACAACCTCTACACAGCTTTTAAGCTCCACCCTAAAACTTGCTACCCTTATCTGTTCTACCAAAGATCAGCTCCCTCCTCTCTTAGTGCCTGGAGGTATATAAAATACCCTGTTCCTGCAAGTTGGCTTACTTTGGAGTGGCGGGATCAGCAACCATCTGTTTAGAAGAACACAAATCATACATCTGCAATCACGACTATGGTTAATCTGATTTGCAGGCCATATCCAGTGGGTTGTAACCCACAGGATCTCCAGGTAAAAAACCACCATGCTCCACCATGGTAAATTCAAAAAGGAAAGACTGTTTTTAGATTCTGCAGCAGCACAAAGAAATCAACTGAATTTAAATAAATATGGATGCATAAAACTTCCCAAAATTCGAGAAACAATAATTGTCAGAGGTCCCACTTTACATCTTGCCATGGATGGCAATGTACGGAGATTCGATGATAAGAGGTGGGGTGAATGAAAAGGTGCACAAGGTCTGTTTTCTGGGAGGTAGACTGAGCAGAGTGGATAACAGGAGTATGTGAGCTGGCAGGCAAAGAGAGAGGTGTTCATTGAGATTGCTGTGAAAAGATAAGTTTAAATTTTAAAATTGTATGTAGCAATAGCGATAATTAGTTTTTTAAATATTGTTGTATGATAGTTGTGATTAGTAGGTGATGTTTAGTGTAGCTATAATTTTGTATTTATTAATTTTTTTGTTTCTAGTGGCAGCTTTGAGCAGGAATAAAAGAGCGGTGAAACATAATTCAACACGAAAGACAAATGCAAGTGGCATGGATTTTTCAAAAACTGTGAGATGTCTTCAATGCAGTATGTATGCTTGGAGATTGAAGATATTCATGTGGAGAGGATTAATAGGAGAGATGAGAGAGTAATGGATTATGAGATATTGAATCTAAGCAGTAGTAGGCAAAAGATCATGGTATGTAGCTATGGGAGTAAGAGGAGTTGATAGTATGGCTGAGTGCTTGAACTGTAATGGTAAAACAGCAAGCAAAAGTAGCAATGAGTTAACGATGTTGACTGGCAAACCAGCATGCATAGATAGCGGAGAGCGAGTGGCAGTGAGCAGTAAGACAGCAAATGTGCAAGGTAGTGAAAATGTGATTTGTGTACATGGTACTGAAAATATGAAAAGCAGAGTTGGTAAAAATCAGTCAAGAGATTAAAAGCATGAAGAATGAACTGGTGAGAATTATGGTTTGCATGGGAATGTGAGGAAGAATAAGATGAAAGAAATATTGAATAATTTAAGAGTGGCAATGTACAGAGATTCGATAATAAGAGGTTTGATAAATGAAAAGGTGCACATTTTCCAGAAGATAGAATGAGGACGGTGGTTGAAGTACTGGATAAGAGGAGTACGCGAGCAAAAGAGTTGGTAATGGTAGTTGGCACAAATGATTTGACTGGTAACAAGAAGAATGTAAGGTGGGATGTCATAAGGCTGTTAAGGAGAGTGAAAGATAACAGTGTGGTAGGTAAGGTAGTCGGTGTGTTTGTTGCTCAGGTGTGATAACAGTGAATTGAGAAGGTGAGTGAAGATTATAAATGGTAAGCTAGCAGAGTTATGTGAAGTGAACGGAATGTGTAGATGAATCTGAGGAACAGACAGAGCTGTATAAAAGAAATGAGCTACATTTGAATGGATTTGGTGTGAGTCAGGAAAAGAAACTGTTGCTGTTGTAAGACTTGAGGATGTAAGAGGTTGTGGAAGAGCAGGTGAGTTTGTGAATGGAGACATGAGTGAAAAGAATAAGAGAGAAGGAACAGAGGGAAACGGGAGAGATCAAGGTGGATAGGGATTCATTGAGTGAAAAATTTATATGATGGTTTCAGGAATAGATGTGCGAGTGTGCAAGAAAGGATAGTCAAGAGTATGGGGGTGACATTTATGTATGTGGAAGAGTGTACCATCAGTGAGGATAGACAGAAATGGATGAGGGAGTGTGGAGGAATCATATCGGAGAAGCAGAGTTAGTGGGAATTTTTAGAAACAGAAATGAGCTAGTGTGTATGTTTACAGATGATACAAGTATTTGAAACAAGGGAAATGAAACTGTAGCACTGATGGAACTAAGAAATTGTTGATATAAGTGAGAAATGGTTGAAGGATGATGAATTCTGATAAGAATAGAGATGGAGGGATATGCAGTCTTCTGCAAAGACAGACAAAGCAAAAAGAGAGGAGTGCTACTGATGATGGCAGAGAAGCTGTGTCCATCCAGAATGGAGATGCCAGGAGCAAATGCTGACAGTGGTTTTGAAGCAGTATGGTGTGAAGTGGAGGTGAACAGGATGAAATGTTTAGTATGATATTGCTATAGACCTGATAATGTGGAAGGCAGTGAGAAGGAAATGTTTAGCTAAATTGGTCTGGCTAATAAGAAAAGTGTGATCATTATGGGCAATTTCAATTATGGTAATACAAACTAGAATGAAGAGACAGCATCACCATCCAAAGAGAATCAATTTCTTTAGTTTTTAAGGTATAACTACCTTAAGCAGTATGTAACAGAGGCCACACATGGATTGAAGGTCTTGGATTTGATTATCTCAACAGAAGATATTGTTGTGAATGAAGTGTCCCATCATCCTCTAGTTGGTGCAAGTTACCATGCAGGATCACTTGTGTGGAGACCAGCCATATCAGAACTTTTTTGAGAAAGTTATATGTGAAACTATATGAAAAATGATTATGGCAAGCTCAGGGGGCAGCTTGCAGCATTATCAGGAATGATGAATTGCTTGGGAAGGAAATTAGTGCTGAGTGGCCTTTACTCAGGAAGTATCTGGTAGAGGCAATGGCTGATATTTGGAATACACTCAGTCATTAAATAAGGCAGATGTAAAATGGGTGATTAAAGAGCTGAAGCATGCAATTTCAAAGAAAAAGTCATTGTGGAGGCAGCACAAGATGAGTAGCAATTATCAGTTATGTGAGGAGTACAAAAGCAAGCAAGGAAGGTGACTAATTGGTAAGGATAGCAAAAGTGTAGTATTAGCAGCAGTTAGCAAATGAGGCTAAAAGAAATCCTAGGGAGTCTTTTTAATATGCCAGTGGAAGGAAGAATGATTATAGGAGGATGATGTTGGTCAGTGATAATGGGAGATTGATAAACACTGAGCAGGATATTATAGAGGTGTTTAATGAGCTATTCATTAAAGTATACCATTGTCATGATAACAACATCGTGCAGAACTTGAGAGCAGTGAGATGTAGGAGGAACCACTGATGGTGAGTGAGCAGGAGGTATATGAAGAATTGAGTAAATCTGATGTCAACAAGGCCATGGGACTTGATGATATATCACAATGTGTCTTGATGGAATGTTCCAGGGAGTTAACAGTAGTTTTAATTTAAATTTTTAACCAAGGCTGCAAAGGAGTGTAAAGATGGCAAAATTGTTACGCTTCATAAAAGGGGGGTGATGAGACTATGGCTTTGAATTATAGGCCAATCTGTTTGTGTGGAGTTTTGGAGAAGCTAGTGAAGATGAGGATTCAAAATTGGGTTGACAGCAGTAGGCTTCTCTTTAATGGGCAGCATGGGCTTGCTAAAGGAAAATCGTGTTTTAGCAATCTGCTTATTTATTATAACAAGGTGATGAATACATTAGACAAAGGAGATTCATATACATGAGGTAGACTTTGCAAAGTCTAGAAATATTGGTGCAGCCATTTCCTTTATCCAATTCTGCTGTCACTTTATTGTAGAATGTGAATAAATTACTAAGACTGAACCTACCCTTCACAAAGCCTTGCTGCCCACTATAAAGTATTGCATTCCAATCCACCCAACATTGGATTTACCTTTAACCAACTCATCCAATACTTTATCAGCCACTTCTAATATATTAACTGGTCTGTAGTTTGCTACCTCTGTCTTCACAAAGGCTTTTGATAGATTGACACATGACAAACTAGTAGTTAAATTGGAACAGATTGGGTCGGATAGTAAATTAGTGGGCTCAAATGGAGATTAGCTGTCAGGTATTAGCAGGTTGTGTATGGGGGACTTTCCTCTTCTCAGAAGAGGAAAGTCACTAGTGCTATGCCCCATGGATCTGTTGGGGCCCTTGTTGATTAATTTGTATATAAATGACATTGGAAAAGGGTTAAATGGTGATATACAGTTCTTTGCAGATGATGCAAAGTTGGGGAGAGTTATGAGAAATAGAGCAGATGTAGCTTTGTAAGAGGACCTAAATAGATGATTGTCTGAATGGGCGAGTGTGTGGGAGATGTCAGTTTATTGTTGCAAAGTATAAGGTTTTAAAATTTTAGATTTTAGAAGAGGTGTTTCCACCTCCTCTAAACTTTCCACCCTCATATAAGGTGGTGAGCAAGGGGGTGAGGATTAGATTTTATGCATGGAGAATAGTGGGTGATTGGAAGGCATTGCCTGAGAGTGTGGTCAGTGCAAGGACAGTCAAGGTATGATGAACTGTGCTTGAGAGAGTGAGACCTACCACAATCAGTCTCTTGACTGCATTGAGGTCTGTTGATAATAATAATAATCACCAGAAACTGATCAACCAAATCATTCTGATTTGGTTGATCAGTTTCTGATGTGAATGTTATCAGGAGCCATGTCATTGATGGAAAGGAATCTGAAGAAAACTGGTTGTATAGTGCAGTTGAAAGGCTGATTTAGTGGATGTAGCCTGAGCACTGCCAGAAGTTCTGTATAACTAAACCTAATGATGTGCCATCTGCTAAAATTAATATTTATTTATTTCATCTGGGGTTCTCCCCTTTCTTCCCCCATTCCTTAGGAAAGGTTGACCCCCCCCCAATGAGGGATTAAGTATGTATTTTATGACTGTAGATCCGTGGGTGTGTTCACAGGGCTGGTTTGCCTGTTCTAGGGATGAAAAACCCAAGTTTCCAGATGAAAAAATCCTTTACCTCCATATGAGACTGGCTAACTCACCTTTAGTTGAAAGAGACCCAATAAAGGTTCCTCACATCATGGACGGGAATTAAACCCATGTCTTTCTGACTAAAGGGCTTCGTCTATACCTACTGAGCTACAAGGCTCTAAAATTAATATTAAAAATAAATACCGAATTAATATCAAATTCTTGTTAAATTTTTTTATTAATTCAGGAATTAATGACAAACATCTCACCTGACTAGGTTTATTATTATTATTATGGGTAACTCCAAGGAGTCTTCAGACCCATCAAGGGAGGACCTAAACATCATGTCAAGAACTATCCAACATTCATGAAATATCTATCATACTTTGTTTTGATACAATCATGGCACCCACAACAGATTCTAGCAACCTATTCCATTCACTACTTCACCTCATTCACTACTCTCCAAGCAAAAAACCTAGTTGTAACACTCTTACTCAGTTTCCATGGATAGCCCCTAGTTTTCCCACAACCAGACCTGTTCTGAAAAATTTCTTCTGAATTAATCTTGTAAAAACCATTCAGTAATTTGTATGTCTCAATCATATCACCCCTTTTCTGCCTTTCAACCAATTTCTGTAACCCACAGATCTTACATGTTCTTGTAAGGTTCATTCCATAGACCTGCTACCACTTGGTCACTCACCTCTGGATCCTCTCCACCTCCTCATCACCAAGAAACCCTGGTGCCCAGATCTGTGCACAGTAATCAATTGATTACTATGCACTGATCTGATTAGCCACTTTTGCTATGTGCTCCCTAAACTTTAACTCCCTATCCACTAACATAGAGAACTTTCAGTGAGCGTTGTCACATATCTATCATGTAATCACATATTAGTGCAATCAACAAACTGCATTACAACAGGGAACCCCTGAAAAAATTGAAAAGGGAAAAAACCGAACAATTATGTATAAAAAAAATAATTTTGTGTACTAATTTTTTAGGATTTAAAACTGGACTATAGTGAATCCAGACTGATCGAAGCCGGATTATGAGAGGTATTGCTGTATATCATATTGATGGTACTGGATTGCAGGAAACTGATGAGGCTAGGGATGATTGTGGAGAGAGAGTTGAAGTTTAGAGGGCATATTGCAACATTTGGCAAAATGGCTCAAAGATTACTTGGGTGTTGAAAAACATACAAGATAGGAAAGTTATTATCCCTCTTCATAAGGCTATGATTTGGCCACATCCTGACTACTGTGCACAGATTTGGTCATCTGGGTTTCTTGAAGATCAGTAGGTGGTGGAGAAGATTGAGAGTTGTTGACCAAGCTGGTGACAGGTCTGTGGAATTCTTCCTATGAGGACAGATTGAAGGTGTGAATGGACTACAAAGTTTAGTCAATAAGTAGAGAAGAGGGAACATGAGAGAAACTTATTAGATATTAAAATGGTTCCATAAAATTGATGGAAAAGAAATTTTTCGTATATATAAATTGAACTAGGGGTCATCCATGGAAGTTGTGTAAGAGCATGATTAGTAGGATTTGCAAACTTGATTTTTTTGCCTGGAGAGTGGTGATCAAGTGGAATGAATTGCTAGAATTAGTCGTGAACACCCTGACAATAAATGAGGTTAAGGAGAAGTATGATAGATTTTGTGTGTATAATAGTCAGTTTGTATCTCCCACAATGAGTATCTGAATTTCTTCAAGATACCATATAATAATATTTGTATTTATACGTGTGTAAGATTGTACTGGAATGCAGGAAACTGCAATCCAGTACAATCTTACACACACACACACACACTGTGTGTGCACGCGCGCATGCACCCGGACTCGGTGAGAATGTAAACGCAGCTTATGTTCCTTCGTCTTAATGTGTAAGCTATATGTAATACGAGTAAGCAGTGGACGTTTGTGAACTTTAATGTTGAATTAACTTCTATGTCTATCAGTTTTCGATGCACAAATCTACAGTAAAGTTAATTTGTGATAATTAAATTTTAATCCCATTTAAAAAAACTACATAATGAGTGCAAAAAGAAAACGTGAAAGTGATTCTGTCACCAAGAAACATAAATGGCTCACTTTAGAACAAAAGCTCAATATAATCAAGCTTCATGAAGAAGGTGCATCCTTTGCTAAAATAGGCCGTGGAAAAGGAATAGACGAGTCATCAGTTCGAAAACTTATCAAAAAAAAAAAGATCAATACAAATTGCAAGGTATGGCTACAGCTTCTTATTTATCAAAAATAGTGACTAAAACCAGAAGCACTCGAATGGTAAATACGGAGCGGCTATTATCCATATGGATCGAAGACTTAACTCAAAAGCGAGTTCTGCTTAGTCAAATGGAAATTCAAGCCAAAGCATTAAGTCTTTACAATGACTCGAAGACTATTGATGATATAGAAAACGAAGGTGAGGGAACTAGTAAAAATTTTACGGCAAGTTGTGGGTGGTTTTTTCGTTTTAAGCAACGAACTGGTATTCACAATGTTCGTATTGTTGGCAAATCTGCCAGTGCAGATAAAGAGGCTCCTTTAAGATATCCAAAGGAATTGAGTGAAATCATAAAAAGGTGGCTACAAAGATGAACAAATATTTAATGTTGATGAAACGGGATTATTCTGGAAAAAGTTGCCGTCATGCACTTTTATAGCAGCCAATGAAAAGTCATGCCCTGGATATAAAATTTCAAAAGACCGTCTCACACTGTTATTAGGTGGAAATGCAGCAGGGGATTTCAAATTAAAACCGATGCTTGTGTACTGTGCAGAAAATCCTAGAACTCTTAAAAATGTATCAAAAAATAATCTCCCAGTGTTGTAGCGTTCAAATAAGAAAGCATGGGTCACAAGAATTTTATTTGAAGATTGGTTCACCAACTATTTTTGCACTACAACAGAATGTTATTGCAGAGAAAAAGGATTAGATTTTATTGATCTTAGATAATGTCCCCAGTCATCCAACTGGTTTCTGTGATTTAAATGAAAATGTACAAATAACTTTTCTTCCACCAAATACGTTGGTGATCCAACCAATGGATCACAGTGTCATTGCGACATTTAAGGCCTATTATTTGCACCACACTTTTTCGCAAGCCATAAAAGCTACAACAGGAGAAAATGCGCCTACTTTAATGGAATTTTGGAATAGCTACAACATCAGAAACATTATCGAAAATATAGGTAAAGCATGGTATGAATTAACGGCAAGCAATATGAGAGCAGTATGGAAACATATCATACCACATTGCACAAATGATTTCATTGGTTTTGAAACTCATTTTGCTGAAGTCACTAATAACATAGTGGAAATTGGACAGCAACTTGGTTTCAAAGAGTTAGATTCCATCAACGTAATTGAGTGCATTGAATCGAACACTAATGAACTGGATAATGAAACACTGTAAGTGGAGGTTTCTGTGGTTTAGAAGTTCATAAGGCATATTCCGGTAATTGCACCACATTTTTTTATTAAGCTAAAAGCACAATAAAGAAATAAAACCCGACAAGTTTCCTAAGTCGTTTGACTTAAGCATAATATGCTCTGACAAGGAGAATATTATGGAAGTTGATCCCAATATTGAACATAGCCTTACAATTCGTCAAACGATAAACAATGCAATTCATTGCTACAAAGAAATGTATGAAAAGAAAAAAACCAAAGAAGAAAAATGTGTAGACATCGATATTGCAATTTTTAGAGAATAAAAATGAATTATGAAAAACATGTATTTTTTGTTTAATTATTTTTGATAAAGACATTTGAATTTATCAATCTCGTTTTGTTTATTGAAAAACAGGGAGAATATTTTTTTTTGGAACCAATTATTATTTTTTGTATGTATTTAGTTCCTTGATCAGTCTGGTTTCAAACAGGCTGGGATATCAGTGGAACTGATTACCCGGACTATGCGAGGTATTGCTGTACTGTATGCAATCTTTTCAACCTGAAGTGCAGAATCTTACATTTTGCAACATTAAAAAATCACCTTTATCAACTACTGCTCTTCTCAGTTTTGCATCATCAGCAAACAACTGAATATCCCCTCTTAAATCTTTCTCTGTATTATTGATATACAAATTAAAGAATAGTGGCCCTAATATACAGAACCCTGAGGTATATTAGGGTCCTTTCTTCCAACCAATCTATATCCCCATAATTGAAGTTCCCATAATAATTGGGTGACTGCACTCAATGTGTTAATTTGTCAATACATGACTTTGTGTTTTCCTATGAACTTCCTGTATCTATAGTAATAGTCAACAACAACACATTTGTTCTATTTTTCTCTATCTCACACCAGATAACCTCAAATGAACACAATCTCCTCCAGATCTAAAATCCTCCTTTAACCTATTTTTTGTTAGTTGAAGAAGTTCTTCAGCTATCATCAACAATACTGATCAGTTGGCCACTAGAGGGCTACATGGTGTGTAGTGCTTAGAGCTCCTGAAAATATGTGTTATTTTGAGTAATAGTAATACTTGGAAATATTGCTTGAATCTTACGTAGTATTGTTTATTTTTGGTAACTTAGAGTGTCTGTGTGATTTTTGTGTATTTTCTGCATTATTTAATTAGTATTTTAATAAGATACGATAGATAGCATGCACATGGCACTGATGAGAAGAAAAACAATGGCGTCCAAATAGCCATCTTTGTTCAAAAATTTTAACTTAAGGGAATTTGTTTAGCGTAATGTCTGCAAGATGTATGCCTTGTGGAGAGCGTTTGGAGTTTGGTTCGATAATGATAGTGGAGTGAATGTGTGCCAAAAGTATAAGGAAAGTGTGTCTCAGGTCGCGAGATTGATGTCGATGTTGAAAGTGGAATTTGGAAAATAATGATATGATAGGAATTTGTGATGTAGTACCAGATAGCTTTGAGAAAGGTGTTAAAGTGAGAGTGAAGGTAAAAATACAGAACGAGAGAACGGTTTAATGGATAAAAAAAAATGAAGAGTTAGTTGCAATGAGTGAGATTGCACGATTGCGCAGAGTAATATACAAGGCGAAGCGGCAGCTGGAGCATTTGTAAAATTGTTTACCGAGCGCATCAGCTAATAAAAGGCAAATGTGTGATAAGAAAAATAAGAGTATGACCGGGAGTGTAAGAAAAATGAAGGAGTGAGTGTTGTACAGTAATTCTTTACTAAGAGGTGTAACAGATGAGAGTTTGTTAAATTCGTACTTACTGGGTGTGAAAATTAAGGATGTAAGTGAGTCTATCAGAGTGCAAAAGCAGAAGGTGAAAGAAATGATAGTAGTGGCAGGAACGAATGATTTAAAAGGAGAAAAAATTTGCTATGAGATAGTGATGAGTTAAGATAGTGAGTCTGTTGCCACGGTATGACAGAGAAGAGTTGAGAAGGAGGACCATAATTGCAAATGGCTCTATGCATAGGTTATGCAGGAGGAGTGGTTTGGAGTTTGTGGATGTGTGGAGTGAGTTTCATGGGTGAAAGGAATTATATAAGATGGATGGATTGCATCTGAATGGATTTGGTGTACGGAGACTGGAAAAAGTGTTGTTGAATGAAGTGGATGTGAAGAAACAGAGAAACTAGAGTTATTAAGGGGGGAATGGATATGCAGACTTTAGTGAGGCAGTTGAGTGTATGAATGTGTATAATATGCCTGAGCAAGTACGAAGGACAACAAATCAGAATGGGATTGCTAGTATAAGGCATCAAAGTAGGGATGGGGCTAATGGGCTTCTGCAATTCATGTATACTAATGCCAGGAGTATTAGGAACAAGGAAAAATTTTTAGCCTTGGTTGGATCTTCCAGACCACAGGTTATTGGCATTAGTGAAGCCAAGGAGAATAGAAGTTGAATTGCAGGATAGAGAAAAGAGCACATTTGAGGCTATTTGGTGTGAGATTGAGACTAGCAGAACAAAATATACAGTTGGGTGCTGCTATAGACCAGGTGATGGAATAGATGGTGAAGATAGTATGTATAAGCAAATAGAAGCAATGAGTGGAAGGAGGGTAATTATTATGGGGGATTTCAACTATGGTAACATTGATTGGGAGGAAGAAATTGGATTTTATGCAGTTATTAAGGGATAAATATCTATGACAGCATGTAATGGAAAATACTAGGGGTCAGAGAGTGCTTGACCTAGTAATTGAATCTGAGAATTTGGCTGTAATGAATATGACCACATTGCCACCAATTGGTGAGAGTGATCATAGGAGGTGGTTAAATGTGTGGAATTTTCAATTAAGACAGGGTACATGTGGAATTACTGGGCTGGTAAGTATGACAAGCTTAGGAGTTTGATTGGTTCAGTGCCATAGCATGTAAAACTACAAGGGCTGGATGTTGATAGTGCATGGGAGGCTATTAAGAAGTGTTTGCATGAGGCAATGGCTGACTGTATACCTAGAGTCCGAATAATAAATCAAGTACGGGTTAAATGGATGAATAACACCATTAAGCTTGAGCTGCAAAAAACGAAACAACTGTGGAGGGAATTTAAGGAGAAAGGTGACCTGCAGGCACATGAACAGTATAAAGCGCAGGTCAGAAGGGTAATGAGTGTGGGAAGAAAATCAAAAGTGGATTATGAAAGAACATTAGCCATTCAGGCTAAAGAGAATTCCAAACAGTTTTTTTTGATATGTTGCAAGTGAAAGAAAAAATGTATATGGCAGAATGATTTTAAAGAATGCTGATGGTAGGGAGGTAACCGAATCAGTTGATATAGTTGAATTACTGAGCGCTTTGTAAGCGTATATCATAACATTGCAGGAATGAATGAACCAATAGCTTATATGGGAATTGTGGTGAATGAAGTGGAGGTGAATATTCTATTACAAAACCTCAATGTGAGTACATCTGTGGGATTGAATGGTATACCAGCTCGTGTCGTATGTGAAGCGGCTAAAGAATTGTCAGTGCCCTTGACCATTTTGTTTAATTTGAGTCTCGGGTCTGGGTTAGTCCCAAGGGGGTGGAAAGAGGGGAAAATAGTTCCACTGCATAAAAGAGGTTCCAAGACTGCTGTTGTAAATTACCGACCGATCAGCATATCAGGAATCGATGTCAAGGTCTTGGAGAAAATAGTCAAGAAAAAAATACAGGATTTATAGATGAAAATGGGATACTGTATGGGGGACAGCATGGTTTTGTGAAGGGTAGATCATGCCTCAGAACTTGCTCACATTTTATAACAGTGATGGCTGAACTGGATAGTTTACAGTGATTCTACTGGACCTTACTAAGGCCTTTGACAGGATACCACATGGAATTCTAATCAGTAAACTGCAGCATATGCAGATGGATATAGGGTTGGTGAGATGGATAGGAGGGTGGCCGATGGAGAGATATCAGAGAGTAGTTGATTCAGGAGTAGAGTCCAAAAGACGGCCTGTGACTAGTGGTGTGCCGCAGGGTTCTGTTCTATTCTAGGACCACTACTGTTTAATTTATTCATTAATGATATAGGAAAGGATCTGAGAGGAATTGTTCATTTGTTTGCTGATGATGCAAAGTTGGGTAGAGCAATAGTGAATGCACAGGATGTCAAAATTTTGCAGGATGATTTGGATAGTTTGGAGGACTGGGCTAAGGAGAATGGATGTCAATTTAATATGGCAAAATGTAAGGTTATTCATTTTGGGGTGAAAATATTAGCAGCGGTATACCACATTGGTGGAACTGTACCCCAGGAGATTGACGAGGCCAAGGATTTGGGAGTGTTGGTGGATAGGGAATTGAAGCTTAGGGGGCACATTGCAAAAGTGGCTAAATCAGCTCATCAAATCCCTTGGTTGCTGAAAAACACTTTAACGAGCAGAGACAAACAGGTTATAGTTCCTCTGTATCGAGCCTTGATAAGACCCCATCTAGACTGCTGTGCCCAGATATGGGTACCAGGGTTTCTTCTTGATGGGGAGGAGGTGGAGAGGATCCAGAGACGAGTGAACAAGATGATAGCAGGACTATGGAATGAACCTTATGAGAACAGGTTGAAGATTTGTGGGCTGCAGAAATTGGTTGATAGGCAGAAAAGGGTGATATGATTGAGACATTCAAATTACTGAAGGGTTTCTATAAGATTAATTCAGAAGATATTTTTGATAACAGTACTGGTGGTGGGAGGACTAGGTGCCATACATGGAAACTGCAAGAGTGTGGTTAGCAAGAGTGTTAGAGCTAGGTTTTTTACTTGGAGAGTGGTGAATGAGTGGAATAAGCTGTCAGAGTCTGTTGGGGGTGTCATGACTGTGAATGAGTTCAAGGCAAAGTATGATAGATACTGTGTGAATGTTGAATAGTTGTTCTTGACATGATGTTAGGGCCTCCCTCAATGAGTCTAAGGACTCCTTGGAGTTGCCCGTAATAATAATAATACTCCATCTCCTGTCTTATTCTCTGTATCTTTCCTGAAAATACATGCCCTTCACATTCTATCCATGTAACTATATCATTTTCTGTCAACAGGTCTCACCAATGGCTATAATTTTTGGCCAAATCGAGCTGCCAAACTCCTCTAGTTTAATTCCGATTTATTCATGTGCATGCAATTTCAACATTATTTTAGACTCACAATAATAACATATCAACTCATTTGGTTTTGAAACCTGTCAAACTGGAATCAGCATTACATGCATAATGGTACAATAACTTAATTAATACTCCGATATTTTGGCTAAGTCAAATTGCCATCATTGGGGAACAATATACAGATTGATATGTGCAAGCAGATACAACATTATATAAATGACACTAAAGCAGGGGAACCAAAGATAAGCCTGAAGTCCTAAATAGTGCCTCTTAATGGACTAGAGTGGATGTTCTGCTGCTGGGGTGATGGTCTGAGGATGATGCTTTCAAAATTTGAGGTAGTTTCATGCACCCAAATTTTGTTGAGGATGGATAGTTTCTTAAAGTTCAGGCAGATTCCAGGAATAGTCTATCCTATTTATTGTGCCAATCAGGACTCCATGAGTCCACAATGAGAAGTTAACGATTTAATATTCAACACTGAATCAGAAGTGATAGTTGGTTCTCCTACATTCTATAGGTATGTGGGGATTTCTTCCCAGTTATTTAGCTTTGAACTTCCCCTTTAATAAATAAATAAATAATATAAATCAGAACAACAACATGATTTTTAATAATAATTTTTTTAATTTATTTTATTCTACTAAACTGTTTTCCAATACTTAGCAAAAATGTAATTCTAAGATTATTTTAAAAATAAGGTAGATGGCATTGATGGTATTTATGTGTAGGAGTCCAAGAATGAGTCCTTAGGCTCCTTGGAGGTGTTAAGTAACAATAATAACGTACCTGTGGCATGAAGGACAACCATTGCATCCATCATGGGCAATACTGTTGAGAGGTCTCTAAGCGTAAACTTTCCTTTTTGATGGATGCGATCAGACCTCAATGTTCCAGAATTTAGCAAGGCAAGATCAGCATGGGTGGACGATAACATTATATCACAGATAAAGTTACCTGATGAAAGAAATAGGCTTTCTATAATACAAATTTTTCAACGGGGGGAAAGCATACTTTTTATTTATTATTACTATCAGTTTTATTTATCACTTCTATGATAAGTCACAAACCTCACCAAAAGCAGTCCATTAAACTATCACTATACCTTAAAACTGCTTAAATACATTCAATATCAGTCTAACTTATCATTCTCTTCCTGCAGAGCAGAAAAGTAGACGATCAAAAATTCAGAAATTTCTGACTAAATCATAACTATACTGGTATATAGTTCTCTAACAAGCTAAGTCAATAAAACAGGTGTCAAAGGGAGCAAGATGGAATTATAAATATTAATATCAAAGAAAAAATTTGCTGTTACAAAACAGATTAAGCAGGGCTCAACAAATACACTCACCCACGGAGAGCAGATTTTGCCAGCTGGAAAAAAGCTGCAAACAGACTGGACAAATTAGAATATTTTTATTTAATCATCATCATCATCATGCGTATCAATGATTTAGGCCTAGCATGGCCTGTTCTGGCCTTAGAAGTCATCGTTGAATCGTTTAAGAGGACGTCTTGGTTTTCTTTTTCCTAATGGCTTGTACTTTAAGGCTTGTTTTGGTAATCTTTCTGTTTTCATTCTTTGAATGTGTTCCATCCATTTATGTTTATATTTTTTAATTCTTTCTATTACTGGTTCTTGGTTTAATTCTTTCATAATATCTTCGTTTCTTTTGTGATCAAATAGGGTATACTTTGCAGTTTTTCTCATAAACTACATTTCTGCTGTTATTAATCTTTGTTTGTCTTTTTTTTTATTGTCCAGATTTCGCTTCCATACATTAAGACTGGTAGGACTAATGTATTATATACTTTTAGTCTGGTTTGTTTTTGAACTAGGTTTGGTTTAAATATAGAGTTAATTACACCTGTTATTTTAAATATTTTGAATTTTTACATTTATATCTTTTTCATTTTCATATGTGATCATACATCCTAGGTAGTTAAATGAATTCACCTGTTCTAAGATCTTCTTATCTATTTCTATTTTAGTTCTTACAGGATCTTGTCCTTTAAAGGCCTAGTTTTTGATTTTGCTGTTGATATCATACCATAATCTTTGGTTATCTCATTTAGATCTAAAATAGCTTTCTGTAAGTTATCTTCAGAATTGTAATTATTATTTGGTTATCGGCAAAAAGGAGAGTGTTTAAGTTCACTGTAGGAAAAAGTTTAATTCCTTGAAGTAAATTTTTATTCCATTTTATTATTATTTCATTTAAATAAATATTAAAAAGAGTTGTTGAGAGGGAACATCCCTGTCGGACCCCTTGGTTTATCTCTCTCATATATGATAACTCGTGATTTAATCTTATTTTTATTTGATTTTCATATATACTTGTGATAGTTTTTAGGATATTATTTGGTATTTGTCTTTCTTTTAATATGTTAAATAATATGTTCCTTTTAACTTTGTCAAATGCTTTTTCAAAGTCAATGAATGCAATATGTATTTCTAAATTGTATTCTCTTCTTTTCTCTATTATTAATTTTTGGCAAAAGGCTGGGTCTTTACATGATCGTCCTTTTCTAAATCCATTCTGTACTTCTAAAATAAGGTTTTTGGATTATTTCATTAGTTTGCTATTTAAGATTCTGCTATATATTTTGTAACGGGAATTTAGTATACTGATACCTCTGTAGTTTTTAGGGTCATCTCTATTACCTTTTTTAAAGATAGGAATCACAATTGCTTTTTTCCATTCCATTGGAGGGATACCAGTTGAATAAATTTTATTTTAAAATAATAAGAGTCTTTCTTTGAATCTTGTTCCTGCGTATTTTATATCGTTCTGAACATAGCCTTATCTTCTCCAGGTGATTTTCTGTTTCTTGTTTCTTTCAGGCTGATTTTTAATTCTTCTTTAGCTATTTCCTTTTCATTTTCGTTAATTATTTGCCAGTTGTCTTTTTTAAAATATTGTCTGTCTACAATTCTGCGTAGATATTTAGAAATTCTTCTAAATTTCAATTTGGTGTTTAATTTTATGTTTTCTTTGGTATCTGCATTTAAGCGTTTCAAAATCTTTATATACATTGGGTCTTATTTTATATAAATCATGTTCTAAATTAGAAAGAAATTTCTTCCATGATTCACTATGTCTTTTTCTGACTTCTTGTTTAGCTATGGCTCTTATTCTTTTATATTCTATTTCATCTTCTAATCTTTTACTGCTTAACCATTTGTGATAGGCTTCTTTTTTGTTTTTGATTATTTCTTTGATTGTATCATCCCAGATCATCAGTTTTTTCCTTTTATTGAATTTTTTGGTCTTTCCTAAGCTTGCATTTGCTGCTGCATTTAATACAGCTTTTGTATTAAGACATTCTATTTCTATTTCTTCAGTTTGTTTTATTTTATCTAGATATTGGTTAATTCTTTGTTCATATAGCCATTGTACATTGTGTCATTCAATAGTCTAGTTTTATAAACAAATGTTTCAAATTTTCTTTCTGTTCTTGTTACTTGTAGCCATTTAGGTGGTAATCTTAATTTTATTTTAACAAGGAAGTGGTCACTGCTTATTTCATATCCTCTGTGAACTCTAACATCTAGTGAAAATGTTGATGTATTTTCATTTAATATAAAATAATCTAATATTGATTTCCATCCTCTTGCTGCCCAAGTATATTTATGTATGTCTTTATAGAAGAAATTCATTATTTTTAGGTTATTATAAACTACAAAAGTCAATCAATTTTTTACCATTCCATTATTTTACCATTATTTAATAAAAAAATAATTTTCTAAACAAAGTCCTTTTAAAACAAAAAATAGATACAACACACTAATCACTTTATAGAATTTATACTGACTTATTGAGACATATCAAAATGGGTCTGGGGCAAGTAAATTTTTTGAATGGTGAGTAGGATTTCACATAATTTGTCAGACCCTAGATTTAAGAGTTAAAGAAAGAACGTAAAAAAATGTTCAGTGAATATGCTGAGTGAGAAGAGTCGTGTAAAAAGGTAGATAAGTTTGACATAATAATATGTACAATGAGATTGATCCAAGACAGTCAAAAATGGAAGATTTTGGTTTATATAGTCTCGTTATTATCATTCTCTGGCAAAGTCGAATTTGCACTACAAATTTTGTAGATAAGAGTGCTTACATACTATAATCTAATTTGTGGGCGCGCATGTGTGTGTGTGTGTGTGTGTGTGTGTGTGTGTGTGTGTGTGTGTGTGATTTTTTAATTTTAATAAGTTCAAATAAGATTTGAACTTATTGATGAATTTCTGGATCAAGATGTAACATGTAACTTTTTTCCCAGTAATCTAAGAATCTTTCATTTTATGTATTAGTAGGCTACTGATCTACAATTTATTATTGTAGATCAGTAGCCTACAATAATAACCCATGGAATCAACAAACTCATCATGGGAGGTTCATTCAAACAACAACATATTTATCATAATGAACCCTCAAATCCTTATAACTCTATATTCTCGTAATGTGTTCCATTCAAACCACAATTCTCCATGTAAAAAAATCTATTCCTCACATCCTTCTTCACCACACTCTTATACAAATTCCAGGGAAGGTCTCAGGGTCTTCCTCTCTCACCCTCTACTTTTTTTATAATCAGCTTTGAATTAATCCAATAAAATCTCCCTTACTAACTTAAACATCCCTATCATATCACCTGTTTTCCTCCTATTCACCAAACTCTGCGATCCACATTTCTTCAACCTCTCTCTCTCTCTCTCTCTCTCCATAGCCAGCAGTCCAGAGTCCCGATATTGTATTCGTCACTCATCTCTGAATCCTCTCCAATGTTTCCACATCACATTGAAAACCAGGTGATCAAATCTTTTCTCAACAGTCCAAATGTCTGACCAATGTTTTATACAGTGATACAACCACCTCTTTATCCCTACATGTCAATGTATTTATCATAGCAGCAATATGATGTGCAGCCTTTGCAACACTTGAAACATTCCCTTTGAACTTCAGTCTACTGTCAACTACTATTCACAGGTCTCAAATCTCATCCACTTAATGCAGTATAGTTCCATCAATATAGTACACAGCCTTATATCCCTGCAATATAAAATGCAACACTTTGCACTCGTTAATACGAAAACAAACATACCAGCCACTGAATTAGAACCCCTTAGGCAGATGTTCGTAAACGTCACTCACAGTGTATATGCAAAATACTTGGTTACATGTATCACCACTTCTTCTAAACAATTATTTAAGAATTCTGATGATCATTACCTATCAATAGTCTTGATCACAATTAAAAACAAAGGATCTTTCGGAGTAAGATAAAGGTCTTATTGTTGGTGCCCATCTGGCTGGAGCCATGATTTTGAAAACAGCAGAACTGACTGCATTCTCAAAAGGTGAGATATCCAGGGAGTTTAATCAGTGGGAAAATAACCCACTTTGATTGTCTAAGAGGCGTAACTGAGGTCTTAAGACGTCTGTCAGGAACTAGATTGGTGTTATCTGAGAAGGCTTGCATGGACAAGCAGAACTTCCTGCATGCAGTAATTGACCAAAGCATTTAATGAATGCCCTGATCCATGTCTCACTGAACTATGTGCAGGGAATTGAAAAGGATCAGTATTTGCAATCACATGCCTATATGGAAATCACTGATTTCTGTGAAGTTTCTAATTCAGTGGCCGGAATGCGTATAACCCCACTCATTTGTCCAACCTAAAATTCTATTAGAATCTCTTCTCAAAGGAATTAACAACAGCAGTGCACATTATTATTATTATTATTATCTGATATACCATGGAGTCAAAGTACTTATTGTGGGAGGTCTATATTATCATGCAAAAAGATCATCAATGCCTTAAATCCACTCACAGTTTCTGCACTTATCACATGTTTAGGCAATGCATTCCACCTGATCACTGTCCATGTGAAGAACCTGCTTCTCATTCTCCTACTCACACCCTCCTTACACAACTTCCAGGGATAGCCTCTAATTCTACCCTTTCCTTCTATGAAATATCTCCTCCACATTAATCTGGTAATAACAACTCCTCATCAACTTATACATCTCAATCATATCCCCTCTTCTTCTATTCACAAGGCTCTGTAAGTTGCATTCCTACAATCTCTCCTCATATCTGACATTATATAGACCTGACACTAACTTAGTTAACCTTCTCTGAACCCTCTCCAATACATCCTCTCAAAAACCAGGAAACCAAATCTCTGCACAATAGTCCATATGTGGCAAGATCAAAGCCTTATATAAAGGAATTATAATCTCTTTGCTTCTGTATGTCAATGTCCTCATTATTGCCATAATCCTTTTGAATGTTCTTACAATTTTAGCAATGTTACCTCTAACAAGTCTGTCCACCATCACTCCCAGATCTCTCATCTCTTCCACCTGCTTCAAAAATTTTCTATTAATTATATACTCTGCATCTCAACCTTACCTACCAAATTGTAAGACCTGGCACTTTGTAACATTAAACTAATAGCTCCTTGCCCACTCACATACTCTATTCGGATCCTCCTGCAAGACTACAACACTGCTCTACTTCTCAGAGCTCTTCCCAACTTTGCATCATCAGCAAACAGCTGCACATCTTCAGTTAAGCTAGTCTCAATGTCATTAACATATAAGTTAAAAAATAATGGTCCCAAAACAGATTCCTGTGGCACACCACTCCTCCATACACAATAAGCCGATACCTGTCCAATAGCCAATCAACTATCCAGCTTCTTAGTCTATTATCTAATCCCAACTGTTTCAATTTAGTTACTAGCTTGTCATGTGGCAGTCTATCACAGGCCTTTGAAAAACCAAATACACCACTGTATATGCATCTCCTTTATTGAGTGAATTTGTCACCTTGTAACATAATATGTAAGCAGATTGCTGATGATCTCTCCCTAAGAAACCCATGCTGACCATCTTAAAGAATACTACTATTACCATTCCATTTCTGAGGCTACAAACTATAGGCCAATCTGTATGTCTGGAATAGTCCTCACCAACTTCTCTAACATCTTTGGTAGTGTCAAATCATAAAATGGAAAATCACCTGGAGAAGATAAGTTAGGTTCAGAATTACCGTATATGTCGGCGTATAGGATGACCGGTTTATAAGACGAGGCATAAATTTTAGGCTATTTTTAGGTTTTAAGCTTATGTCGGTTGTATAAGACCCCCAATTTCCATAAATTTATTATTCAGTTGAGACAAGAACATAAATTTCTATTGTCAAATATTGGAAATATGGATGACACTCCTATGAGCTTTGATATGATAAGCAATAAAACAGTAGAGTTTAAGGGTAGTAAGAGTGTGCTAGTTCGAAGTACAGGTCATGAAAAAACAAGGTTTACAGTTGTGTTGTCACGTTTGGCTGGGAACCAAGTTAAAACCAATGATAATCTTCAAACATAAAACTAAACCTAACATAAAATTTCCTTCAGGTGTTTTTGTACATTTTCACGAAAAAGGATGGATGGATGAAAATGGTGTAAATTATGGATAAATAATATGTGGAACATGTGACCAGGCAGCATAATGAAGAAACAGTTTATTTATTAGTATGGAATATGTTTCATAGTCATTTAACTGAGAATACTAAAAGTCTTCTAGAAAAAAATAACACAAAAATTGCTGTTATACCAGGTGGTTTAACTTCTATACTGCAACCATTAGACGTCTGCTTGAACAAACCATTTAAAGATCACATGCGAGAAGAGTGGAATAATTGGATGTTGACTGGTGAAAAATCATTTACAAATGGTGGATCTATGCGTGCTGCATCACTTGATATGTTGTGCAATTTTGTGATCAAAACATGGAATAAAGTAAAAGTAGAGACTGTAATAAAATCATTTAAAAAGTGTGGTATCTCCAATCTTATGGATGGTACAGAAGATGATCTGTTGTAGGACGCTGATGATGATGAAAACAAAATCAATTCACTGGATTCGACTGGGATCCATATGACAATCATTCAAACAATGAATCTGAAGAACTATTCTCAACAGATGATGAAGAAAATTAACAAGAAAATTGAGGTTAATAATTATTATTTGTTTTTTAAGACTTACATCCATCGTAATATTTTAAATAAATTTATGTAACAAAAAATTAATCTGATTTGTTCATCATTTTTTTGGTGCAAGTTGCTTCTTAAATAATTTTTTATTCGTTTCAATACTGAAAATGAGCATTCAGCACTTGCATTTGAAATAGGCATCATCAAAAATATTTTTAAAATTGTTTCTACGTTCCGAAAAGTAGACCTTAATCCATCATTCATAAATTTGTACATATTTTTAATTGAAGAATTTTCTTCCTTTATCATTATTAAAAATTGCTTAACTTCATTATATTTTTCTGGATCAATATCAGTCCCATAAGTTTGTAAAATTTTATCAATACTAGTCTTGTACTTGTCTTGATCTATATCTTCCTTCAAAAAAAATGTCAAACATATCTAATATGTCGAAATAGCTTTTTGTTCTTTCATTAATTTCCAAAATTAGCTATTCGCAAATAAAATTAAGTGTTCACAGCAAAATTTTCTTTCCCATGTAATATAATCTCATTGTTAGATTGTGAAACTTAGCACTCATTTTTTTTCATTTTTTAACTCTTTCCTTTTTCATCTTTAAATTTTGTTTCATCTGTTAATAAATTTGCTTCTTCATTTACAGCAGCAAAACTATTTCTTATATCTGAAACAAAACCAACTAAAGATTGTAGCAAATTATTAGCTAAAAACAAATTCATATGGGATCTTGTAGAGATTTCATAGTAGCATTTATTCGTTGTAAAATTTTGTCCCACATAACTGTTAAAATTGCTGTTTCTGGTTTGTCAAAATGTTCAGCCAATGATGATCTCTCTAATTTAGAAAGAGGTTTTTCATGAGGAGAAATGCATAGTTCAAGTAATGCGTCTTTAATCTGTTTATATCCACGTTTCAGAGCCAATAGAGCATCTTCACTTAGTCTTTTAAATGTTAAAGATTTTTTTGCTAAATGTTTAAGGAGTATACTGCATCTTATTGTTGAAGATGAAGAGTAATTATATAAATTTTGAATAAAACAAAAATATTGCACTGCTTCAGGACAAGATTCCATGGCATAGTTGCCAATTAAATTTAAGTAATGACTAGAGCACAGTATATATTATAATTATTATTATGAGCAACTCCAAGGTGTACTTAGACTCATCAAGGGAGGCCCTAACATCATGTCAAGAACAACTATTCAACATTCACATAGTATCTATTATACCCCGCCTTGAACTCATTCACAGTCATGACACCCACAACAGACTCTGGCAGCTTATTTCACTCATTCACCACTCTCCAAATAAAAAACCTAGCTCTAACACCCTTGCTAACCACACTCTTGCCCAGCTAGAATGTATGGCCCCTAGTCCTCGCACCGCCGGTCCTATTCTCAAAAATATCTTCTGAATTAATCTTATAGAAACCCTTCAGTAATTTGAATGTCTCAATCATATTATCCCTTTTCCACCTATCAACCAATTTCTGCAACCCACAAATCTCCAACCTGTTCACGTAAGGTTCATTCCATAGCCCTGCTATCATCTTGTTCACTCATCTATCCTATCCACCTCCCCATTAAGAAGAAACCCTGATGCCCATAAGTAGTCTAGATGGGGTCTTATCAAGGCTTGATATAGAGGAACAATAACCTGCTTGTCTTTGCTTGTTAAAGTATTTTTCAGCAACCAAGTGTCTCGATGAGCTGATTTAGCCACTACTGCGATGTGCCCCCTAAACTTCAACTCCCTATCCACCAACACTCCGAAATCCCTGGCCTCGTCAATCTCCTGGGGTACAGTTCTGCCAATGTGATATACTGCTGCTAATCTTTTCACCCCAAAATGCATAACCTTACACTTTGCCACATTAAATTGACATCCATTCTCCTTAGCCCAGTCCTCCAAACTATCCAAATCATCCTGCAAAATTTTGACATCCTGTGCATTCACTATTGCTCTACCCAACTTTGCATCATCAGCAAACAAATGAACACTTCCTCTCGGATCCTTTCCTATATCGTTAATGAACAAATTGAAAAGTAGTGGTCCAAGAACAGAACCCTGTGGCACACCACTAGTCACAGGCCGTCTTTTGGACTCTACTCCTGAATAAACTACTCTCTGATATCTCTCCATCAACCACCCTCCTATCCTTCTCACCAACCATATATCCATCCCCATATGCTGCAGTTCACTGATTAGAATTCCACGTGGTATCCTGTCAAAGGCCTTAGTAAGGGCCAGTAGAATCACTGTAAACCCATATCCAGTTCAGCCCTCACTGTTATAAAATGTGAACAAGTTACTGAGGCATAATCTACCCTTCACAAAACCATGCTGTCCCCCATACAGTATCCCATTTTCATCTATAAATCCTGTATTTTTTTCTTGACTATTTTCTCCAAGACCTTGACAACGATTCCTGATATGCTGATCGGTCGGTAATTTACAACAGCAGTCTTGGAACCTCTTTTATGCAGTGGAACTATTTTCCCCTCTTTCAACCCCCTTGGGACTAACCCAGACCCCAGACTCAAATTAAACAAAATGGTCAAGGGCACTGACAATTCTTTAGCCGCTTCACATACGACACGAGCTGGTATACCATTCACTCCCACAGATGTACTCACATTGAGGTTTTGTAATAGAATATTCACCTCCACTTCATTCACCACAATTCCCATATAAGCTATTGGTTCATTCATTCCTGCAATGTTATGATATACTTGGATGATATACAAAGCTTGCAAAGTGCTTGCTCAGTAATTCAACTATATCAACTGATTTGGTTACCTCCCTACCATCGGCATTCTTTAAAATCATTCTGCCATATACATTTTTTCTTTTACTTGCAACATATCAAAAAAAAACTGTTTGGGATTCTCTTTAGCCTGAATGGCTAATGTTCTCTCATAATCCACTTTTGCTTTTCTTACTACACTTGTTACCCTTCTGGCCTGTGCTTTATACTGTTCATGTGCCTGTAGGTAACCTTTCTCCTTAAATTCCCTCCACAGTTGTTTCGTTTTTTGCTGCTCAAGCTTAATGGTGTTATTCATCCATTTAACCCATACTTGATTTATTATTCGGACTCTAGGTATACAGTCAGCCATTGCCTCATGCAAACACTTCTTAATAGCCTCCCATGCACTATCAACATCCAGCCCTTGCAGTTTTACATGCCATGGCACTGAACCAATCAAACTCCTAAGCTTGTCATACTCAGCCCGATAATTCCACATGTACCCTATCTTAATTGTAAATTCCACACCTTTAGCCAACTCCCAAGTCAAGACCCTATGATCACTCTCACCAATTGGTAGCAACGTGTTCATATTCGTTACAGCCAAATTTTCAGATGTAATTACTAGGTCAAGCACTCTCTGACCCCTAGTATTTTCCATTACATGCTGTCGCAGATAGTTATCCCTTAATAACCCATAAAATCCAATTCCTTCCTCCCATGTGTCCTCTCCTCATTCCAATCAATGTTACCATAGTTGAAATCTTCAATAATAATTACCGTCCTTCCACTCATTTCTTCTATTTGCTTATGCATACTATCTCCACCATCTATTCATCAACTGGTCTATAGCAGCACCCAACTGTATATTTTGTTCTGCTAGCCTCAATCTCACACCAAATATAGAATGTGCAGAGGGACTACGTTTTTTCAGAATAGCTTGTAACCCTGTATAGATATCTTTCATATTGGCAGCGTTATCATAGCTTTGCCCTCTGTACATTTTTATATCCAAAGATAATGCTTCTAATTTCTTTAATACTACCTCTTCTAAATATAAGGAATTATGTTGTGTAATTCCGATGAACCCGATAAATGTTTCTCTAATGTCAGAATTTGCAACAAAACATACCTAAATATCATAGCTAGTTGGTCATTTATGGGCAATGTCTGGCATTAAATCGAGTTCCTTATTTTCTGATATTAATATTTCTCTTGTTTTTTTAGCTATTAATGCTATGAATTCATTACAAGTATGGTAAGAAAGATAATTTGATCTGCAGAACCACTGTAGGGGTACATTTTCATGTGATATTTTAAAAAATCATCAAATTCACTTAAATAATGTAAATACGATATATAATTTCCGCACGAATCAGAAAAAATATTTGTATTTCCTCTAAATGCTAGCCCTAGTTTACTCAGTAACTTAATGGTAGCTATTATTCTTTTTAAACCTCTCTCCAATAATTTTCTTCAGATTGTATTTGTTTGATCAATTCAGAATCAATTCGATTATTTACAGAACTTGATTTTCTTTTGCGATATGTGCACATTGCTCATATATGCTCAGCAGAATGCTCGTGATCACATAAGTTTCGTGTTATATTTCCCGAATCATTAAAACCCTTCATTAAACTATTATTTGACTTAGAAAACAATTTACAAACAAAGCAGTAAATTGCTTTGCTGGTTTCTGAAAAAATTAGCCATTCTCGTTTCTCCTTTGTTCCATTCACCTTTTTACAGTAAAAATGTAATATATTTACATTTCTGACATATATTCTATTGTGTTCTTTTTTTAAATTTTTGATTTTACCATTCTGGGGCATATTTATTAAAATATGCTCGATAAACTGTTCATTAATAGTAAGTGGCCACACTGCTATATCGGTAGGATAAGAGATAGCTTTTTACAGTAAAAATGTGAGTTTTAAAAGAGGTAAACCGTGAGTAGACATATCAGTACACAATAAATAACGGAAAAAACTCACGTAGAAAGATTATTTATTAGTATAATTTTCGCCTGTGTGTCACAGGCATCTTCAGTACATTAAGCTCAAAATTAAACACTAACTGACAATTCCAAAAAGCGCCACCTAAGTAGCTGGTGTAAGATAACTAAAAAGCTCAATAACTTTCCTAAAAAAAAAAAAAAAAATTATACAATAAAAAGTTAGGAAAGATTAGCTGATTTGTAAAGTACTATCTCCCATAAAGGGGATAGACGTAAGCTGTCGGATCTGTTTAAGTTAGGAGAATGAAGTAGAGTTTCACATGTTTCTTTATAAAGGCGTTCCATGAGAAACTGACTTTTGTGAAGAACTCTTGTCTTTCTCCAATGAACTCTGTGTCTAGTGAAGATGGCATGTTCAGAAAGTCCAGACTTTTCAGGTTTAAAGTATTCAATATAATTATATTGCAGTGATAGATGAGGCAGGAACTGATGTAGTTAGAGTTTGATGAGGTGGAAATACTTATATCAGTTTAAGCACAGTTCTGGTAAAGTCCAACAGGAATGGAAGGAGGATAAAATGCTTCCGTTGCATAAAGAAAGCTCCAAGACAGAAGGAGAAAATGACAGACTAAATTCAGGAAGATGTGGATAAGAATATAATATTCAAATGGGAGACAGCACGGCATTGAGAATAGTAGGTCATACCTTAGTATACTCACTTTTTTTTTTATAATAGAGTGATAGTTGAATTGGATAAAGGGAATGGCTACATGATGATAGTTATGGATTTTGTAAAGGCATCTGACAGGATATCACAATGAAATCTATTAAACAAATTAAACAAATGGAGTTAAATATGAAGGTGTTGATATGGATAGGAGGGTGGACAAGTACCTAAGAGAAGTATATGGATGGGCAGTATATGTGTACTGATGTGTGCACAAGACTGTGCTTAAACTACTGCTATTTAATGTGCACAGCAGTGATACAGGAAATGATATGAAGGGTTAAGTTGTTTACTGAATTATAAATTTGAATGGTGTAACCAGAGCTCCAAAAATACGAGTTAAATCTACTGAACACAAATAAATAAATAAATTACTCACCCATAGTTGAATCGTGGTAAAACATGTAAATATATCTTTTAGATCAGTGCTCCCAAACTTATGGATGTAAAGGCCCCTTCAGAAAAATTAAAATATTTTATGGCCCCATCTAAAAAAAAGTTCGTAATAAAGACACATATTATTATATTTATTGTATCAAAAAACTTGTCCGTTTTAAATGAGCGCAAGATTTTGTGTTTGTACGCATTTTTGTGCTTCTTATCAATACATTTGAAATGTAACATATGAATAAGCATATACTTACTCATATTCATTAAGTGCTGAAATACGAAAGAGCAAAATTTGTGGACCAACACCGATGTGCGATTCTTTCCATTAAAATATTAAAAATAACAAAAAAAAGAAATAATAAATAATAAAAAGTAAATACGTTTCTTTTAAGATAAAAAAAACTACTTAGTTTTATAACATTTTAAATTTGTTTTCATTATTTCACGGCCCCCTCAACAAAACTGACGGCCCCAAGGGGGCCGCAGCCCACAGTTTTTGGGAAGCACTGTTTTAGATTATATATATACATCTATCTATCTATATATATATATATATATAAAGTTTTTGGCAACAAAACTAAGTCATTCTTTTTACACACACACATATATATATATATAAAGTTTTTAGCAACAACTAAGTTATTCTTTTTGCATCATCATTATATTTATGAGTGTTTGTGTGATTAACTGTAAGGGTAGTGTGTGTAATTTTAGGATCATTAAAGGTTTAATATTTGCTTTATTGTACACTGTACTGTGCATCATAGTGCTGATGCACAAAACAATGGTAGTCAGTTTTAACATGCATGATTATGTTCACTGCAGTATGCATGAAATCTATGGCCTTCACAGAACAAGAGATTTTTGGAAAGAGAATGAAACCAGGGAATGTGCTTTTCAAAAGTATTTCATTAGCTAATGTAATAAGTGTGAAAGCAGTGACTTGAAAGATCGTGTAATGGAAAAGATTCTTTTCCATTCCAGATGGTATAATACAGAAGCAAAAGAAAGAAAGGGGAGAGAAAGCAGCACATGAAAAAGTAAAAAATAACGATCTGACCGACTCCTATATATTCTGCTCAATATGTCATGAGTTTCTTTCAGGGAGAAGGGAAAAAAACTGTCTTCTATTTGGAATGAGCTTGCCTGTAGATGGATTTCTTTCCTATAGACTTTTAACAATAATCCTCCAGAAATGTTTTTGTTAAGAAGGATGTCTATAAATGCTAATTTTCCATTCTTTTCTACTTCTAATGTAAATTTTTTTTGGAATGTCGATTATTCAGAAAATGTACAAAATCATCGTTGAAGGATTATCATTAGACGTCCATAAGAAAGAAACCCACACAGGCTTCTATCACACTCATCAAAAATTTCAAAACCTTGAAAAATAGAGCTCTAAACATACTAAAAAATGATGAAATCAAATGAAAGCAAGAATTTCAAATCGTATTTAGTCAGATCCTCCAAAATGGCTACTCAAAAAAGGTACTAAAGAAACTTTTATTTTCTGACAAACCACCCATCAAGAAAAACAGCCAAAATATTAAAGGCAGTCAACATAAGAACAGCCTTCAAACCAGTCAACACCTTATGAAACTTTCTACACTCCCCTAAAGACAAAGTTCCATTTTATAAATCCAGGTGTATACAAGATTTCATATTCTTGTGGAAAGATGTACATAGGTCAAACTGGAAGAAGTTTTGAAATAAGTAACAAAAGAACATATAGGCAATGTTGAAACAACTTTGAAAACAAAAGTGAAGAAAAAAAGCAGACTTGTAGTACACACGATAAATTGCCATGCATCCTCCATGCCCTGCTTAGAATAAAATTACTTCGACAGGTTGTTTGAGGAATCCTCTGAGGTGATTCACTCAAAAGGCACACTAAATAGAAACCAAGCAATAATCCTTTATGAAATTTGAAACTCATGAATTGTAACACTGAATACCTCTCGTATGCCAGCAATCACATACAGAGTTTATGCAACAATGTAGAGACCGCATGCAAAATGCATACTGATACTCGAGATTAAACTATCATTCCATTCTTTTCAATTTATATATATTAGTGGCTGTAGGATCAAGTTTATTTTTTGTAATTTTTTTTACTTACGAGATTGGTCTGAAAAGTTCTCTGCCTAACAACTAAAAAACGAATTTATAATTTCAAAATTATTTTTATTTTTCAACATAATCTCCATTAAGACTAATACATTTATTCCAGCGATGCTCCAGCACCATTATCCCGTCCCTGTAGTGGTTCTCAGTAAGATTTGCAAAATACCCCTCAACAGCTGCAATCACCTCTTGATTTGAAGAAAAACGCTGACCAGTGAAGAAGAGTTTTAGTTTAGGGAAGAGACAGAAGTCAGAGGGAGCAAAATCTTGGGAATAAGGTGGATGTTCCAACAATTCATAGTGCAGATCCCTTAATTTTCCCATTGCCAAAACACCTTTGTGGGCAGGTGCATTGTCATGATGAAAGATGATTTTTTTCCCTTCTGCAAACTGGGTCTTTTTTCACGAATTTTTTCATCTAGTCTGATTAAAAGATCGGAATAATATTCCCTGGTTATTGTTTTACCCTTTTCAAGATAATTAATAAACAAAATGCCTTTACCATCCCAAAACACCGATGCCATGATCTTTCCTGCTGGTGGAATCGACTTTCTCTTCTTTGGCACTGAACAACTGGCTTCTGTCCACTGTTTCTACTGCTGTTTGGATTCTGGTGTGTCAATCCAAGTCTCATCCATAGTAATAAATTGTTAAAATGCTGCAAGCACTGTTCAGAAATTTTCATGCGAGTGCATTTTTCATCTGCTGTGAATAAGTGCAACACCCATCTTGCACAAAGCTTTTTCATTTGCAATTCTTCGTGCAAAATATATCCTACACATTTCTTTTCAAATGCCTATAGTCTCAGCAATTTCATGCACTTTGACTCGCCAGTCATCCAGTACCATATTGTGCACTTGATCAATGATTTCTGGTGTTGTTACACTTTTTGGACGTCCTTCACACGGATCATCTTCAAGGCTGTTACGGCCACGTTTAAACTTGGCAGCCCATTTCTTAATTGTCGTAAATGAAGGAGAAGAGTGCCCATAAACTTTTATGAACTTCAGATGAATTTTTTTTGGCATTAAACCTTCTTTTACAAAGACTTTTATAACCACACGATACTCAATTTTATCCATTTCAAGAGATACAGGCAACATTTTTGCTTCAGACAGCTGCATAAAACAAACTACTTGATAGAATGACTTGCAATTTCACATGGATGCTTATGACAGATGTACTAACTTAGAAAAAAAAAAAAAATCAAGTTGATAGTGTTGTCATCTATGGTCGAGGCCAAGAACTTTTCAGACCACCCTTGTATGCTAAGCAATCTCCTGAAGATGATGTTAGCCATATAGACAGCAAAGATGTTGAGGAAATACATCTAGTTTAAATAAAAACACACACACACACACACATATATATATATATATATATATATATGATTTAAAACCTGGTTATCTATTATTCAAGCAAATCAAATACAGGCAGAGGAAAGTTTTCAGGACTTGACTAGAGAGAAGAGAACAACTGATTCTTACTGGAAATTGAGTAAGAGTGTAGTAATGGCCTCGGGACCAGATTTTCTATACTGGTGAATGAGAGGAATGGATTACCAGAGTCTGTTATGAGTGTTTTGTTGCTGAATGCATTCAAAGAGTGGTACGAGAGTAATTGTGTGGATAGTTTGGTCCTTCCACAATGAATCTTCAGACTCCATGAAGATTTCCATGCAATAATAATAATAATAATATATATATTATATGAATACTACCACAAAAGATAGCCAACCTGTAATGGTAGTCAGATAATGAGACTACAGTCTACTAGTTGAGAAACACATATGCTATACCTTTTGGTAAACCAAGCAAGAACAAACATTTCACAAACATTCATATCATAGTGTAATTCAAACCCAGCCTGTTGGTTGGAGAGCAGAATTACCAGAAAACAAGGTAAGCAAAATGGCACAATTTCAGTGATAGACATCTTCAGGTCAACAGACAAAAAAATATTCACACACAAAATACCAGATGCATAATTTTGCAAAGACCTTCCATGTGCCTTTTTTTGTGTGTGTGTAACTTAGTCACTGCTATCTCAATTTATCATCATCATCAGCTATTGTCAATCAACTGCTGGATGAAGGTCTTTCCAAGATTACTCCAAAACTCTGTCCATGGCTCCGCTCCCCTTTCCCATGTCACTCCTGCAAATCTGATGTCATCAATCCACTGTGATTTAGGTTGGTTTCATGGTCGTTTTTCCTCTCGTTTGGAATCCAAACCAGTACTTCTTTTGTCTATCACAGATCTTGTCTTTGAGCAATATGCCCAGCCCATTGTGACTTCCGATGTTTCACTCTTCCTATAATGTCACAAATTTTGGTTTGATTTCTTATCCATGTATTCCTTTTGTGATCCAGCCTTGTGATACCAAGCATACTTCTTTCCATACTAAATTGTGTTGATTTTAATTTTTGAATTTCCTTTGCATTTAGTGTCCATGTTTCACAGCCATATGTCAATATAGGAAGAATACACTGCTTAAAAACTTTTCTCTTCAGGTATAATGATAGTTGGCTTTTGAATATTGAGTGTAATTTTCTAAATGTTTTCCATCCGAGCATCGTGCATCTTTTAATTTCATCCATAATATTTTGTTCCACTGATATCTGTTGTCCTAAGTATATGTAATAATCTACTTGTTTAATTTGATTGTTATTGATTTTTATTATTCCTGGTTGAACACAGCCATTGAACATAACTTGGGTCTTCTATAGATTTATCATTAGGCCAACTGTTTTGCTAGCAATTTGGAGTTTCATGGATATGAGTCTGTAATTCATTCACAGTTGAAGTAAAGATAACTATGTCATCTGCAAAGCATAAATGGCTTAAATATCTTCCATTTATATTCAGCCCTTACTCTTCCCAATCAAGAAGTTTGAATATTTCTTTTAGGTATGCTGTAAATAATTCTGGGAATATCCTGTGACCCTGTCTTATACCTCTGTATTTCCACAGTGGAGATGTTTCTATTGAAATGAATTGCTGCTGTTGCATTGGTGTATGCTGATTTGATGGCCCTGACATGGCTCCTCTTTGCTTGTTGGTTTTCTAATACTTAAAGTATTGTACAAGTTTTTACTGAATCAAAGGCTTTCTCATAATCAATGAAACCAGCACATAATGGTAACTGATATTCATTACACCATTCGATAATCTGTAGTACAGCTTGAATACGGTCCATTGTACTAAAGCTACTTCAAAATCCTGCCTGTTCTTTTGGTTGTGCTATCTGGAGTTGTACAAAGCCTATAAGCCAAGACTTTTGTAAACATTTTATAAACCACCGATAGTAGACTGATGGGTCAGATGTTCATCAAGTCTTCTACTTCACCTGTTTTATGTATCAGAATTAGGGTAGATTTCTTCCATGTTCTTGGTACATCATTTTTCTTCAGACATAAGGTAAATAGTTTTGCTAAGATTTTGTAGATTATTCTCCATCTGTTTTAGTTCAGATATACTATAAATTAAAGATACCAAGAAATTACATATTTGGTTTAATCCTTTATCCAAGTGTAAGCAAACAAAGTTTGCACCTGAAATATTCTTGGTATCTTTAATTTATAGTATAATCCAGTGGAAAAACTTCAAACAACTATCTCTTATCCAGAGTATTTTAATAATAAGGTGTGATACTTTTTGGCAACTCGTATATGAAAATATAACTTCTGCATTACTTCAACCTTAGTATCATCTCTGGGTCTGGCTTCCACTGACGTGACCTCAATAGAGGTCAAAACCAGTCTGGGAAGTGACCCTTCCCATAATGCATAGCATTACACATACCTGTAAGGATATATGCTTTGCATTATGGGATACTAAGGCAAGTGATATGAAGTCATCAGCTTTTATATACAAGTTGCCCTAGTCCTGATTATATTTCAGGCACAAACTTTGTTTGCTTGCACTTCGATAAAGGATTAAACCAAGTACATAATTTCTTGGTATCTTTAATTTATAGGAAATGAAAAAGTTGTTGGAAGAGACAAGATTGAAGAGTGAGAAAGTGAAAATCATCAGTATTTTAACTCGATATGATAAAAATAAATTAAGAAGAAGGGATATGATGGCAAATGATTCGATGCATAGGCTGTGTAGAAGGAATGGATGCGGGTTTATGGATGTGTGGAGCGAGTTTGAAGGAAGATGGAGGAGTGCAGGAAGAGAACATGTTATAAATACTGAGTACTCTGGATGTCAGTAAAGCTGTGGGACTGGATGGTATTTCACCATGAGTTTTGAGAGAATGTGCTAAGGAACTGACAGCTCCTTTGACCTGGCTTTTCAATGAAAGTCTGGCTATGGGAAAGATGCCCAAGGAATGGAAGGAAGGTAAGATAGTGCCATTGCATAAGGGCGGTAGCAGACTGGAAGTGTCTAATTATAGGCCAGTTTGTGTGTCATCAGTAGTTGTTAAGATCTTGGAGAAATTAGTTAGGGAGCATATACAACATTGGGCAAATCAGGGTAATGTTATTTGTGAGAGTCAACATTGATTTGTGAGAGGGCGCTCTTGTTTTAGTAATATACTAGCCTTTTATAATAAGGTTAAAAGAGCAGTAGCTGAAAGGCATATACCTGCCATTCTCTTGAATTTAATGAAGGTATTTAACAGGGTTCCACATGATAAACTGATATTAAAGTTGCAGCACGTGGGTTTGGATGTCAGGATGGTCAACTGGATTCTGGATTGGCTGTCCGATAGGTATCAGAGAGTTGTGTATGGTGGGGCAGTTTCAAGGAGGCAGAGGGTTACAAGTGGGGAATCACAGGGCTCAGTACTGGGACCTATAATGTTTAACCTTTATATCAGTGACATTGTCAGTGGATTGCAGAGGGATATTCAGTTGTTTTGTGGATGATGTGAAGTTGGGAAGGGTTATTAGTAATAGTGCAGATGTGGTAGTCATGCAAGAGGATTTGAATAAGCTAAATAGATGGGCAAATGAATGGGGATGTCAGTTTAATGCAGCAAAATGTAAGGTCTTGAGGTTTGGGAAACATTGATGGGACACTGCATACTCTATGGGAGGAGTTATACTGGAGGAAGTAGGGGAGACAAGAGATCTGGATTGATGATTGATAGAAACCTGAAATTCAAGGGACATATTGCAAAGGTGATGAAGGTAACACAGAGGATTGTTGCAATAATGAGAAGGATGCTGACCTGCAGAGATAAAAAAAGGTATCATTCTGTTGTATAAGATTCTGATCAGGCCACATTTAGACTATTGTTCCCAGATTTGGTCCCCAGGATTTGAAGGGAATAAATTAACTGTGGAAAGGGTACAGAGGCAGATAACAAAGACAGTTTCAGGACTGTACAATGTTAGTTATGACGATCAGCTGAGGGAATGTAAACTGCAGAGTTTGGTGGATAGAAGAAGGAGAGGTGATATGATTGAGACTTTTAAACTGTTGAGAGGCGGTTACAGGGTTGACACTGAGGAGTTCTTGGAATGCACTGCCTGATAAAGTGGTGAGAGCGAGAACGGTCAATGAGTTTAAGGAGTGGTATGATAGACTTTGTGTTTCCTAGGAGGGGCCATCTACGATGAGCCTTGATAGACATGTGTTTTTTAGGAAGGACCTGCTGCAATGAGCCTTTTGACTACTTGGAGGCCTAAATAATAAAAATAATAATAATAATAGATAAATAAATAAATAATAAGACTGGATTTGTAAAAGAGGGATGGCATATACCTGAATGCATATGGTATCAGGAGTCTTAAAAAACTAATAACTGGTATGAGACCCAACACAGAGAGTCAGAGAAACTAAATTATAAAGGGAAGAATGGTGAGCATGTAAGAGTAATGATGTTATATAATTGTGCTAATGTTGGGAATGGGTTTTATCATGGAAATATTGATAAGGAGAGAATGATTTTGACTTTATGTTCATCTGGGTCGGACCCATCAAACGTTGCAAAGATGTCTACATGTATATGTATGGGCGAATCCCCATACATATCATTGTATGGGGATTCGCTATTAAGAGGCGTAATAATTGAGAGTTTAACGAAGTCGTACCAGCCGGGTGCGAACATAAAGGACGTCAGCGAATCTATTCGACTGCAAAAACAGAGGGTGAAAGAGATGATAATAGTGGCAGGAACGAATGATTTGAAAGAGGACAAAATGGAAATGATAGAGGATGTGAGGGAGTTGTTTGAGGTAGCAAAAGAGAAGAGTGAGAGAGTTAGGATGGTGAGTATCTTACCGCGGTATGACAGCGAAGTGTTTAGAAGGAGGGCCATAATTGCCAATGACTTTATGCGTGGGTTATGCATGGAGAGTGGTGTGGAATTTGTGGATGTGTGGAATGAGTTCGATGGGCGAAAGGACTTATATAAGATGGATGGGTTACATTTGAATGGAGTTGGTGTACGGAGACTTGAAAGAGTGTTGATGAATGATGTGGAAGTGGCTGTACAGACTCAGGGAAAC